>NW_027212495.1:0-191000 GCF_947461875.1 Haliaeetus albicilla
CTCTTCACCCCCCTGTGTCTCTTTCCCCTCTTTCCCCTCTCCTGTGTCTGTCACCTCTCTTCTCTCGGTGTCCAAGTTTCCCACTTTCACTCGCCTCTCTCTTCCCCCTCTCATTCCTCAACTCTCTCTTTTCCCTTGCCTGTCACTTTGCCCTCTTTTGCCTGTTCTCCATGAAATCTTCCCTCTTTGCCCTCACCAGTCACTTTCCCCGGCTTTCCCTCACCTCCCTCTTTTCCAGCTTTTGCCTCGCTTGTCTCTTTTCCCTGTTTCCCCTCGCCTGCCTCTCTCACCTCTCTTCCCTCGGCGTTCATTTTTCCCGCTTTCACTCGCATTCCTCTATTCCCTCCCTTCCCTCCTCTCTCTCTTTTACCTCTCTGTTCCCGGTCGTGTCTCTTTTTCCCTGGACCCTCTCTTTTCACTCTCTTCCCCTCTGTGTCTCTTTCCCCTCTTTCCCCTCTCCTGTGTCTGTCACCTCTCTTCTCTCGGTGTCCAAGTTTCCCACTTTCACTCGCCTCTCTCTTTCCCCTCTCATTCCTCAACTCTCTCTTTTCCCTTGCCTGTCACTTTTCCCTCTTTTGCCTATTCTCCATGAAATCTTCCCTCTTTGCCCTCACCAGTCACTTTCCCCTGCTTTCCCTCACCTCCCTCTTTTCCACCTTTTGCCTCGCTTGTCTCTTTTCCCTGTTTCCCCTCGCCTGCCTCTCTCACCTCTCTTCCCTCGGCGTTCATTTTTCCCGCTTTCACTCGCATTCCTCTATTCCCTCCCTTCCCTCCTCTCTCTCTTTTACCCCTATCTTCCCAGTCGTGTCTCTTTTTCCCTGGACCCTCTCTTTTCCCTCTTCACCCCTCTGTGTCTCTTTCCCCTCTTTCCCCTCTCCTGTGTCTGTCACCTCTCTGCACTCGGTGTCCAATTTTCCCGCTTTCACTCGCCTCTCTCTTTCCCCTCTCATTCATCAACTCTCTCTTTTCACTCTCTCTTCCCAGTCGTGTCTCTTTTTCCCTGGACTCTCTCTTTTCCCCGGCTTGTCTCTTTCCCCTCTTTCCCCTCTCCTGTATCTGTCACCTCTCTTCACTCGGTGTCCAATTTTCCCACTTTCACTCGCCTCTCTCTTTCCCCTCTCATTCATCAACTCTCTCCTTTCACTCTCTCTTCCCAGTCGTGTCTCTTTTTCCCTGGACCCTCCCTTTTCACTCTTTTCCCCTCTGTGTCTCTTTCCCCTCTTTCCCCTCTCCTGTGTCTGTCACCTCTCTTCACTCGGTGTCTAATTTTCCCGCTTTCACTCGCCTCTCTCTTCCCCCTCTCATTCCTCAACTCTTTCTTTTCCCTTGCCTGTCACTTTCCCCTCTTTTGCCTGTTCTCCATGAAATCTTCCCTTTTTGCACTCACCAGTCACTTTCCCCTGCTTTCCCTCACCTCCCTCTTTTCCACCTTTTGCCTCGCTTGTCTCTTTTCCCTGTTTCCCCTCGCCTGCCTCTCTCACCTCTCTCCCCTCGGCGTTCATTTTTCCCGCTTTCTCTCGCATTCCACTATTCCCTCCCTTCCCTCCTCTCTCTCTTTTACCCCTCTCTTCCCGGTCGTGTCTCTTTTGCCTGGCCTCTCTCTTTTCCCCGGCTTGTCTCTTTCCCCTCTTTCCCCTCTCCTGTGTCTTTCACCTCTCTTCACTCGGTGTCCAATTTTCCCACTTTCACTCGCCTCTCTCTTTCCCCTCTCATTCCTCAACTCTCTCTTTTCACTCTCTCTTCCCAGTCGTGTCTCTTTTTCCCTGGACTCTCTCTTTTCCCTCTTCCCCCCTCTGTGTCTCTTTCCCCTCTTTCCCCTCTCCTGTGTCTGTCACCTCTCTTCTCTCGGTGTCCAATTTTCCTGCTTTCACCCGCCTCTCTCTTTTCCTTCTCGTTCCTCAACTCTCTCTTTTCCCTTGCCTGTCACTTTTCCCTCTTTTGCCTATTCTCCATGAAATCTTCCCTCTTTGCCCTCACCAGTCACTTTCCCCTGCTTTCCCTCACCTCCCTCTTTTCCCCCTTTTGCCTCGCTTGTCTCTTTTCCCTGTTTCCCCTCGCCTGCCTCTCTCACCTCTCTTCCCTCGGCGTTCATTTTTCCCGCTTTCACTCGCATTCCTCTATTCCCTCCCTTCCCTCCTCTCTCTCTTTTACCCCTATCTTCCCGGTCGTGTCTCTTTTCCCTGGACTCTCTCTTTTCCCTCTTCACCCCTCTGTGTCTCTTTCCCCTCTTTCCCCTCTCCTGTGTCTGTCACCTCTCTGCACTCGGTGTCCAATTTTCCCGCTTTCACTCGCCTCTCTCTTTCCCCTCTCATTCATCAACTCTCTCTTTTCACTCTCTCTTCCCAGTCGTGTCTCTTTTTCCCTGGACCCTCTCTTTTCACTCTTTTCCCCTCTGTGTCTCTTTCCCCTCTTTCCCCTCTCCTGTGTCTGTCACCTCTCTGCACTCGGTGTCCAGTTTTCCCGCTTTCACTCGCCTCTCTCTTTCCCCTCTCATTCATCAACTCTCTCTTTTCACTCTCTCTTCCCAGTCGTGTCTCTTTTTCCCTGGACTCTCTCTTTTCCCCGGCTTGTCTCTTTCCCCTCTTTCCCCTCTCCTGTATCTGTCACCTCTCTTCACTCGGTGTCCAATTTTCCCACTTTCACTCGCCTCTCTCTTTCCCCTCTCATTCCTCAACTCTCTCTTTTCCCTTGCCTGTCACTTTTCCCTCTTTTGCCTGTTCTCCATGAAATCTTCCCTCTTTGCCCTCACCAGTCACTTTCCCCTGCTTTCCCTCATTTCCCTCTTTTCCACCTTTTGCCTCGCTTGTCTCTTTTCCCTGTTTCCCCTCGCCTGCCTCTCTCACCTCTCTTCCCTCGGCCTTCATTTTTCCCGCTTTCACTCGCATTCCTCTATTCCCTCCCTTCCCTCCTCTCTCTCTTTTACCTCTCTCTTCCCGGTCGTGTCTCTTTTCCCTGGACTCTCTCTTTTCCCTCTTTCTCCCATCTGTGTCTCTATCCCCTCTTTCCCCTCTCCTGTGTCTGTCACCTCTCTTCACTCGGTGTCCAATTTTCCCGCTTTCGCTCTCCTCTCTCTTTTCCCTCTCATTCATCAACTCTCTCTTTTATCTCTCTCTTCCCAGTCGTGTCTCTTTTTCCCTGGACTCTCTCTTTTCCCCGGCTTGTCTCTTTCCCCTCTTTCCCCTCTCCTGTGTCTGTCACCTCTCTTCTCTCGGTGTCCAAGTTTCCCACTTTCACTCGCCTCTCTCTTCCCCCTCTCATTCCTCAACTGTCTCTTTTCCCTTGCCTGTCACTTTTCCCTCTTTTGCCTATTCTCCATGAAATCTTCCCTCTTTGCCCTCACCAGTCACCTTCCCCGGCTTTCCCTCATTTCCCTCTTTTCCACCTTTTGCCTCGCTTGTCTCTTTTCCCTGTTTCCCCTTGCCTGCCTCTCTCACCTCTCTCCCCTCGGCGTTCAATTTTCCCGCTTTCTCTCGCATTCCTCTATTCCCTCCCTTCCCTCCTCTCTCTCTTTTACCTCTCTCTTCCCGGTCGTGTGTCTTTTCCCTCGACTCTCTCTTTTCCCTCTTCACCCCATCTGTGTCTCTTTCCCCTCTCCTGTGTCTGTCACCTCTCTTCACTCGGTGTCTAATTTTCCCGCTTTCACTCGCCTCTCTCTTCCCCCTCTCATTCCTCTACTCTCTCTTTTCCCTTGCCTGTCACTTTTCCCTCTTTTGCCTATTCTCCATGAAATCTTCCCTCTTAACCCTCACCAGTCACTTCCCCCTGCTTTCCCTCATTTCCCTCTTTTCTACCTTTTGCCTCGCTTGTCTCTTTTCCCTGTTTCCCCTCGCCTGCCTCTCTCACCTCTCTTCCCTCGGCGTTCATTTTTCCCGCTTTCACTCGCATTCCTCTATTCCCTCCCTTCCCTCCTCTCTCTCTTTTACCCCTATCTTCCCGGTCGTGTCTCTTTTCCCCTGGACTCTCTCTTTTCCCTCTTCCCCCCTCTGTGTCTCTTTCCCCTCTTTCCCCTCTCGTTTGTCTGTCACCTCTGTTCACTCGGTGTCTAATTCTCCCGCTTTCACTCGCCTCTCTCTTTTCCCTCTCATTCCTCAACTCTCTCTTTTCAGTCTCTCTTCCCAGTCGTGTCTCTTTTCCCCTGGACTCTCTCTTTTCCCTCTTCACCCCCCTGTGTCTCTTTCCCCTCTTTCCCCTCTCCTGTGTCTGTCACCTCTCTGCACTCGGTGTCCACTTTTCCCGCTTTCACTCGCCTCTCTCTTTCCCCTCTCATTCATCAACCCTCTCTTTTCACTCTCTCTTCCCAGTCGTGTCTCTTTTTCCCTGGACTCTCTCTTTTCCCTCTTCCCCCCTCTGTGTCTCTTTCCCCTCTTTCCCCTCTCCTGTGTCTGTCACCTCTCTTCTCTCGGTGTCCAAGTTTCCCACTTTCACTCGCCTCTCTCTTCCCCCTCTCATTCCTCAACTCTCTCTTTTCCCTTGCCTGTCACTTTGCCCTCTTTTGCCTATTCTCCATGAAATCTTCCCTCTTTGCCCTCACCAGTCACTTCCCCCTGCTTTCCCTCACCTCCCTCTTTTCCACCTTTTGCCTCGCTTGTCTCTTTTCCCTGTTTCCCCTCGCCTGCCTCTCTCACCTCTCTTCCCTCGGCGTTCATTTTTCCCGCTTTCACTCGCATTCCTCTATTCCCTCCCTTCCCTCCTCTCTCTCTTTTACCCCTCTCTTCCCGGTCGTGTCTCTTTTCCCTGGGCTCTCTCTTTTCCCCGGCTTGTCTCTTTCCCCTCTTTCCCCTCTTTCCCCTCTCCTGTGTCTTTCACCTCTCTTCACTCGGTGTCCAAGTTTCCCACTTTCACTCGCCTCTCTCTTCCCCCTCTCATTCCTAAACTCTCTCTTTTCCCTTGCCTGTCACTTTTCCCTCTTTTGCCTATTCTCCATGAAATCTTCCCTCTTTGCCCTCACCAGTCACCTTCCCCGGCTTTCCCTCACCTCCCTCTTTTCCACCTTTTGCCTCGCTTGTCTCTTTTCCCTGTTTCCCCTTGCCTGCCTCTCTCACCTCTCTCCCCTCGGCGTTCAATTTTCCCGCTTTCTCTCGCATTCCTCTATTCCCTCCCTTCCCTCCTCTCTCTCTTTTACCTCTCTCTTCCCGGTCGTGTGTCTTTTCCCTCGACTCTCTCTTTTCCCTCTTCCCCCCATCTGTGTCTCTTTCCCCTCTTTCCCCTCTCGTTTGTCTGTCACCTCTCTTCACTCGGTGTCTAATTTTCCCGCTTTCACTCGCCTCTCTCTTCCCCCTCTCATTCCTCAACTCTCTCTTTTCCCTTGCCTGTCACTTTTCCCTCTTTTGCCTATTCTCCATGAAATCTTCCCTCTTTGCCCTCACCAGTCACTTTCCCCTGCTTTCCCTCACCTCCCTCTTTTCCACCTTTTGCCTCGCTTGTCTCTTTTCCCTGTTTCCCCTCGCCTGCCTCTCTCACCTCTCTTCCCTCGGCGTTCATTTTTCCCGCTTTCACTCGCATTCCTCTATTCCCTCCCTTCCCTCCTCTCTCTCTTTTACCCCTATCTTCCCGGTCGTGTCTCTTTTCCCCTGGACTCTCTCTTTTCCCTCTTCCCCCCTCTGTGTCTCTTTCCCCTCTTTCCCCTCTCGTTTGTCTGTCACCTCTGTTCACTCGGTGTCTAATTTTCCCGCTTTCGCTCGCCTCTCTCTTTTCCCTCTCATTCCTCAACTCTCTCTTTTCACTCTCTCTTCCCAGTCGTGTCTCTTTTTCCCTGGACTCTCTCTTTTCCCTCTTCACCCCCCTGTGTCTCTTTCCCCTCTTTCCCCTCTCCTGTGTCTGTCACCTCTCTTCACTCGGTGTCTAATTTTCCCGCTTTCACTCGCCTCTCTCTTCCCCCTCTCATTCCTCAACTCTCTCTTTTCCCTTGCCTGTCACTTTTCCCTCTTTTGCCTATTCTCCATGAAATCTTCCCTCTTTGCCCTCACCAGTCACTTTCCCCTGCTTTCCCTCACCTCCCTCTTTTCCACCTTTTGCCTCGCTTGTCTCTTTTCCCTGTTTCCCCTCGCCTGCCTCTCTCACCTCTCTCCCCTCGGCGTTCATTTTTCCCGCTTTCTCTCGCATTCCACTATTCCCTCCCTTCCCTCCTCTCTCTCTTTTACCCCTCTCTTCCCGGTCGTGTCTCTTTTGCCTGGCCTCTCTCTTTTCCCCGGCTTGTCTCTTTCCCCTCTTTCCTCTCTCCTGTGTCTGTCACCTCTCTTCACTCGCTGTCCAAGTTTCCCACTTTCACTCGCCTCTCTCTTCCCCCTCTCATTCCTAAACTCTCTCTTTTCCCTTGCCTGTCACTTTTCCCTCTTTTGCCTATTCTCCATGAAATCTTCCCTCTTTGCCCTCACCAGTCACCTTCCCCGGCTTTCCCTCACCTCCCTCTTTTCCACCTTTTGCCTCGCTTGTCTCTTTTCCCTGTTTCCCCTTGCCTGCCTCTCTCACCTCTCTCCCCTCGGCGTTCAATTTTCCCGCTTTCTCTCGCATTCCTCTATTCCCTCCCTTCCCTCCTCTCTCTCTTTTACCTCTCTCTTCCCGGTCGTGTGTCTTTTCCCTCGACTCTCTCTTTTCCCTCTTCCCCCCATCTGTGTCTCTTTCCCCTCTTTCCCCTCTCGTTTGTCTGTCACCTCTCTTCACTCGGTGTCTAATTTTCCCGCTTTCACTCGCCTCTCTCTTCCCCCTCTCATTCCTCAACTCTCTCTTTTCCCTTGCCTGTCACTTTTCCCTCTTTTGCCTATTCTCCATGAAATCTTCCCTCTTTGCCCTCACCAGTCACTTTCCCCTGCTTTCCCTCACCTCCCTCTTTTCCACCTTTTGCCTCGCTTGTCTCTTTTCCCTGTTTCCCCTCGCCTGCCTCTCTCACCTCTCTTCCCTCGGCGTTCATTTTTCCCGCTTTCACTCGCATTCCTCTATTCCCTCCCTTCCCTCCTCTCTCTCTTTTACCCCTATCTTCCCGGTCGTGTCTCTTTTCCCCTGGACTCTCTCTTTTCCCTCTTCCCCCCTCTGTGTCTCTTTCCCCTCTTTCCCCTCTCGTTTGTCTGTCACCTCTGTTCACTCGGTGTCTAATTTTCCCGCTTTCGCTCGCCTCTCTCTTTTCCCTCTCATTCCTCAACTCTCTCTTTTCACTCTCTCTTCCCAGTCGTGTCTCTTTTTCCCTCGACTCTCTCTTTTCCCTCTTCACCCCCCTGTGTCTCTTTCCCCTCTTTCCCCTCTCCTGTGTCTGTCACCTCTCTTCACTCGGTGTCTAATTTTCCCGCTTTCACTCGCCTCTCTCTTCCCCCTCTCATTCCTCAACTCTCTCTTTTCCCTTGCCTGTCACTTTTCCCTCTTTTGCCTATTCTCCATGAAATCTTCCCTCTTTGCCCTCACCAGTCACTTTCCCCTGCTTTCCCTCACCTCCCTCTTTTCCACCTTTTGCCTCGCTTGTCTCTTTTCCCTGTTTCCCCTCGCCTGCCTCTCTCACCTCTCTCCCCTCGGCGTTCATTTTTCCCGCTTTCTCTCGCATTCCACTATTCCCTCCCTTCCCTCCTCTCTCTCTTTTACCCCTCTCTTCCCGGTCGTGTCTCTTTTGCCTGGCCTCTCTCTTTTCCCCGGCTTGTCTCTTTCCCCTCTTTCCCCTCTCCTGTGTCTTTCACCTCTCTTCACTCGGTGTCCAATTTTCCCACTTTCACTCGCCTCTCTCTTTCCCCTCTCATTCCTCAACTCTCTCTTTTCACTCTCTCTTCCCAGTCGTGTCTCTTTTTCCCTGGACTCTCTCTTTTCCCTCTTCCCCCCTCTGTGTCTCTTTCCCCTCTTTCCCCTCTCCTGTGTCTGTCACCTCTCTTCTCTCGGTGTCCAATTTTCCTGCTTTCACCCGCCTCTCTCTTTTCCTTCTCGTTCCTCAACTCTCTCTTTTCCCTTGCCTGTCACTTTTCCCTCTTTTGCCTATTCTCCATGAAATCTTCCCTCTTTGCCCTCACCAGTCACTTTCCCCTGCTTTCCCTCACCTCCCTCTTTTCCCCCTTTTGCCTCGCTTGTCTCTTTTCCCTGTTTCCCCTCGCCTGCCTCTCTCACCTCTCTTCCCTCGGCGTTCATTTTTCCCGCTTTCACTCGCATTCCTCTATTCCCTCCCTTCCCTCCTCTCTCTCTTTTACCCCTCTCTTCCCGGTCGTGTCTCTTTTCCCTGGACTCTCTCTTTTCCCTCTTCCCCCCTCTGTGTCTCTTTCCCCTCTTTCCCCTCTCCTGTGTCTGTCACCTCTCTGCACTCGGTGTCCAATTTTCCCGCTTTCGCTCGCCTCTCTCTTTCCCCTCTCATTCATCAACTCTCTCTTTTCACTCTCTCTTCCCAGTCGTGTCTCTTTTTCCCTGGACCCTCTCTTTTCACTCTTTTCCCCTCTGTGTCTCTTTCCCCTCTTTCCCCTCTCCTGTGTCTGTCACCTCTCTGCACTCGGTGTCTAATTCTCCCGCTTTCACTCGCCTCTATCTTTTCCCTCTCATTCCTCAACTCTCTTTTCACTCTCTCTTCCCAGTCGTGTCTCTTTTTCCCTGGACTCTCTCTTTTCCCTCTTCACCCCTCTGTGTCTCTTTCCCCTCTTTCCCCTCTCGTTTGTCTGTCACCTCTGTTCACTCGGTGTCTAATTCTCCCGCTTTCGCTCGCCTCTCTCTTTTCCCTCTCATTCCTCAACTCTCTCTTTTCACTCTCTCTTCCCAGTCGTGTCTCTTTTTCCCTGGACTCTCTCTTTTCCCTCTTCACCCCCCTGTGTCTCTTTCCCCTCTTTCCCCTCTCCTGTGTCTGTCACCTCTCTGCACTCGGTGTCCACTTTTCCCGCTTTCACTCGCCTCTCTCTTTCCCCTCTCATTCATCAACTCTCTCTTTTCACTCTCTCTTCCCAGTCGTGTCTCTTTTTCCCTGGACCCTCTCTTTTCACTCTTTTCCCCTCTGTGTCTCTTTCCCCTCTTTCCCCTCTCCTGTGTCTGTCACCTCTCTTCTCTCGGTGTCCAAGTTTCCCACTTTCACTCGCCTCTCTCTTCCCCCTCTCATTCCTCAACTCTCTCTTTTCCCTTGCCTGTCACTTTGCCCTCTTTTGCCTATTCTCCATGAAATCTTCCCTCTTTGCCCTCACCAGTCACTTCCCCCTGCTTTCCCTCACCTCCCTCTTTTCCACCTTTTGCCTCGCTTGTCTCTTTTCCCTGTTTCCCCTCGCCTGCCTCTCTCACCTCTCTTCCCTCGGCGATCATTTTTCCCGCTTTCACTCGCATTCCTCTATTCCCTCCCTTCCCTCCTCTCTCTCTTTTACCCCTATCTTCCCGGCCGTGTCTCTTTTCCCTGGACTCTCTCTTTTCCCTCTTCCCCCCTCTGTGTCTCTTTCCCCTCTTTCCCCTCTCCTTTGTCTGTCACCTCTCTTCACTCGGTGTCTAATTCTCCCGCTTTCACTCGCCTCTCTCTTTTCCCTCTCATTCCTCAACTCTCTCTTTTCACTCTCTCTTCCCAGTCGTGTCTCTTTTCCCCTGGACTCTCTCTTTTCCCTCTTCACCCCTCTGTGTCTCTTTCCCCTCTTTCCCCTCTCCTGTGTCTGTCACCTCTCTGCACTCGGTGTCCAATTTTCCCGCTTTCACTCGCCTCTCTCTTTCCCCTCTCATTCATCAACTCTCTCTTTTCACTCTCTCTTCCCAGTCGTGTCTCTTTTTCCCTGGACTCTCTCTTTTCCCCGGCTTGTCTCTTTCCCCTCTTTCCCCTCTCCTGTGTCTATCACCTCTCTTCTCTCGGTGTCCAATTTTCCCGCTTTCACTCGCCTCTCTCTTTCCCCTCTCATTCCTCAACTCTCTCTTTTCCCTTCGCTGTCACTTTTCCCTCTTTTGCCTGTTCTCCATGAAATCTTCCCTCTTTGCCCTCACCAGTCACTTTCCCCTGCTTTCCCTCATTTCCCTCTTTTCCACCTTTTGCCTCGCTTGTCTCTTTTCCCTGTTTCCCCTCGCCTGCCTCTCTCACCTCTCTTCCCTCGGCCTTCATTTTTCCCGCTTTCACTCGCATTCCTCTATTCCCTCCCTTCCCTCCTCTCTCTCTTTTACCTCTCTCTTCCCGGTCGTGTCTCTTTTCCCTGGACTCTCTCTTTTCCCTCTTTCTCCCATCTGTGTCTCTATCCCCTCTTTCCCCTCTCCTGTGTCTGTCACCTCTCTTCACTCGGTGTCCAATTTTCCCGCTTTCGCTCTCCTCTCTCTTTTCCCTCTCATTCATCAACTCTCTCTTTTATCTCTCTCTTCCCAGTCGTGTCTCTTTTTCCCTGGACTCTCTCTTTTCCCCGGCTTGTCTCTTTCCCCTCTTTCCCCTCTCCTGTGTCTGTCACCTCTCTTCTCTCGGTGTCCAAGTTTCCCACTTTCACTCCCCTCTCTCTTTCCCCTCTCATTCCTCAACTCTCTCTTTTCCCTTGCCTGTCACTTTTCCCTCTTTTGCCTATTCTCCATGAAATCTTCCCTCTTTGCCCTCACCAGTCACTTTCCCCTGCTTTCCCTCACCTCCCTCTTTTCCACCTTTTGCCTCGCTTGTCTCTTTTCCCTGTTTCCCCTCGCCTGCCTCTCTCACCTCTCTTCCCTCGGCGTTCATTTTTCCCGCTTTCACTCGCATTCCTCTATTCCCTCCCTTCCCTCCTCTCTCTCTTTTACCCCTATCTTCCCAGTCGTGTCTCTTTTTCCCTGGACCCTCTCTTTTCCCTCTTCACCCCTCTGTGTCTCTTTCCCCTCTTTCCCCTCTCCTGTGTCTGTCACCTCTCTGCACTCGGTGTCCAATTTTCCCGCTTTCACTCGCCTCTCTCTTTCCCCTCTCATTCATCAACTCTCTCTTTTCACTCTCTCTTCCCAGTCGTGTCTCTTTTTCCCTGGACTCTCTCTTTTCCCCGGCTTGTCTCTTTCCCCTCTTTCCCGTCTCCTGTATCTGTCACCTCTCTTCACTCGGTGTCCAATTTTCCCACTTTCACTCGCCTCTCTCTTTCCCCTCTCATTCATCAACTCTCTCCTTTCACTCTCTCTTCCCAGTCGTGTCTCTTTTTCCCTGGACCCTCCCTTTTCACTCTTTTCCCCTCTGTGTCTCTTTCCCCTCTTTCCCCTCTCCTGTGTCTGTCACCTCTCTTCACTCGGTGTCTAATTTTCCCGCTTTCACTCGCCTCTCTCTTCCCCCTCTCATTCCTCAACTGTCTCTTTTCCCTTACCTGTCACTTCTCCCTCTTTTGCCTGTTCTCCATGAAATCTTCCCTTTTTGCACTCACCAGTCACTTTCCCCTGCTTTCCCTCACCTCCCTCTTTTCCACCTTTTGCCTCGCTTGTCTCTTTTCCCTGTTTCCCCTCGCCTGCCTCTCTCACCTCTCTCCCCTCGGCGTTCATTTTTCCCGCTTTCTCTCGCATTCCACTATTCCCTCCCTTCCCTCCTCTCTCTCTTTTACCCCTCTCTTCCCGGTCGTGTCTCTTTTCCCTGGCCTCTCTCTTTTCCCCGGCTTGTCTCTTTCCCCTCTTTCCCCTCTCCTGTGTCTTTCACCTCTCTTCACTCGGTGTCCAATTTTCCCACTTTCACTCGCCTCTCTCTTTCCCCTCTCATTCCTCAACTCTCTCTTTTCACTCTCTCTTCCCAGTCGTGTCTCTTTTTCCCTGGACTCTCTCTTTTCCCTCTTCCCCCCTCTGTGTCTCTTTCCCCTCTTTCCCCTCTCCTGTGTCTGTCACCTCTCTTCTCTCGGTGTCCAATTTTCCTGCTTTCGCTCGCCTCTCTCTTCCCCCTCTCATTCCTCAACTCTCTCTTTTCCCTTGCCTGTCACTTTTCCCTCTTTTGCCTATTCTCCATGAAATCTTCCCTCTTTGCCCTCACCAGTCACTTTCCCCTGCTTTCCCTCACCTCCCTCTTTTCCACCTTTTGCCTCGCTTGTCTCTTTTCCCTGTTTCCCCTCGCCTGCCTCTCTCACCTCTCTTCCCTCGGCGTTCATTTTTCCCGCTTTCACTCGCATTCCTCTATTCCCTCCCTTCCCTCCTCTCTCTCTTTTACCCCTATCTTCCCAGTCGTGTCTCTTTTTCCCTGGACCCTCTCTTTTCCCTCTTCACCCCTCCGTGTCTCTTTCCCCTCTTTCCCCTCTCCTGTGTCTGTCACCTCTCTGCACTCGGTGTCCAATTTTCCCGCTTTCACTCGCCTCTCTCTTTCCCCTCTCATTCATCAACTCTCTCTTTTCACTCTCTCTTCCCAGTCGTGTCTCTTTTTCCCTGGACTCTCTCTTTTCCCCGGCTTGTCTCTTTCCCCTCTTTCCCCTCTCCTGTATCTGTCACCTCTCTTCACTCGGTGTCCAATTTTCCCACTTTCACTCGCCTCTCTCTTTCCCCTCTCATTCATCAACTCTCTCCTTTCACTCTCTCTTCCCAGTCGTGTCTCTTTTTCCCTGGACCCTCCCTTTTCACTCTTTTCCCCTCTGTGTCTCTATCCCCTCTTTCCCCTCTCCTGTGTCTGTCACCTCTCTTCACTCGGTGTCCAATTTTCCCGCTTTCGCTCTCCTCTCTCTTTTCCCTCTCATTCATCAACTCTCTCTTTTATCTCTCTCTTCCCAGTCGTGTCTCTTTTTCCCTGGACTCTCTCTTTTCCCCGGCTTGTCTCTTTCCCCTCTTTCCCCTCTCCTGTGTCTGTCACCTCTCTTCTCTCGGTGTCCAAGTTTCCCGCTTTCACTCCCCTCTCTCTTTCCCCTCTCATTCCTCAACTCTCTCTTTTCCCTTGCCTGTCACTTTTCCCTCTTTTGCCTATTCTCCATGAAATCTTCCCTCTTTGCCCTCACCAGTCACTTTCCCCTGCTTTCCCTCACCTCCCTCTTTTCCACCTTTTGCCTCGCTTGTCTCTTTTCCCTGTTTCCCCTCGCCTGCCTCTCTCACCTCTCTTCCCTCGGCGTTCATTTTTCCCGCTTTCACTCGCATTCCTCTATTCCCTCCCTTCCCTCCTCTCTCTCTTTTACCCCTATCTTCCCAGTCGTGTCTCTTTTTCCCTGGACCCTCTCTTTTCCCTCTTCACCCCTCTGTGTCTCTTTCCCCTCTTTCCCCTCTCCTGTGTCTGTCACCTCTCTGCACTCGGTGTCCAATTTTCCCGCTTTCACTCGCCTCTCTCTTTCCCCTCTCATTCATCAACTCTCTCTTTTCACTCTCTCTTCCCAGTCGTGTCTCTTTTTCCCTGGACTCTCTCTTTTCCCCGGCTTGTCTCTTTCCCCTCTTTCCCGTCTCCTGTATCTGTCACCTCTCTTCACTCGGTGTCCAATTTTCCCACTTTCACTCGCCTCTCTCTTTCCCCTCTCATTCATCAACTCTCTCCTTTCACTCTCTCTTCCCAGTCGTGTCTCTTTTTCCCTGGACCCTCCCTTTTCACTCTTTTCCCCTCTGTGTCTCTTTCCCCTCTTTCCCCTCTCCTGTGTCTGTCACCTCTCTTCACTCGGTGTCTAATTTTCCCGCTTTCACTCGCCTCTCTCTTCCCCCTCTCATTCCTCAACTGTCTCTTTTCCCTTACCTGTCACTTCTCCCTCTTTTGCCTGTTCTCCATGAAATCTTCCCTTTTTGCACTCACCAGTCACTTTCCCCTGCTTTCCCTCACCTCCCTCTTTTCCACCTTTTGCCTCGCTTGTCTCTTTTCCCTGTTTCCCCTCGCCTGCCTCTCTCACCTCTCTCCCCTCGGCGTTCATTTTTCCCGCTTTCTCTCGCATTCCACTATTCCCTCCCTTCCCTCCTCTCTCTCTTTTACCCCTCTCTTCCCGGTCGTGTCTCTTTTCCCTGGCCTCTCTCTTTTCCCCGGCTTGTCTCTTTCCCCTCTTTCCCCTCTCCTGTGTCTTTCACCTCTCTTCACTCGGTGTCCAATTTTCCCACTTTCACTCGCCTCTCTCTTTCCCCTCTCATTCCTCAACTCTCTCTTTTCACTCTCTCTTCCCAGTCGTGTCTCTTTTTCCCTGGACTCTCTCTTTTCCCTCTTCCCCCCTCTGTGTCTCTTTCCCCTCTTTCCCCTCTCCTGTGTCTGTCACCTCTCTTCTCTCGGTGTCCAATTTTCCTGCTTTCGCTCGCCTCTCTCTTCCCCCTCTCATTCCTCAACTCTCTCTTTTCCCTTGCCTGTCACTTTTCCCTCTTTTGCCTATTCTCCATGAAATCTTCCCTCTTTGCCCTCACCAGTCACTTTCCCCTGCTTTCCCTCACCTCCCTCTTTTCCACCTTTTGCCTCGCTTGTCTCTTTTCCCTGTTTCCCCTCGCCTGCCTCTCTCACCTCTCTTCCCTCGGCGTTCATTTTTCCCGCTTTCACTCGCATTCCTCTATTCCCTCCCTTCCCTCCTCTCTCTCTTTTACCCCTATCTTCCCAGTCGTGTCTCTTTTTCCCTGGACCCTCTCTTTTCCCTCTTCACCCCTCCGTGTCTCTTTCCCCTCTTTCCCCTCTCCTGTGTCTGTCACCTCTCTGCACTCGGTGTCCAATTTTCCCGCTTTCACTCGCCTCTCTCTTTCCCCTCTCATTCATCAACTCTCTCTTTTCACTCTCTCTTCCCAGTCGTGTCTCTTTTTCCCTGGACTCTCTCTTTTCCCCGGCTTGTCTCTTTCCCCTCTTTCCCCTCTCCTGTATCTGTCACCTCTCTTCACTCGGTGTCCAATTTTCCCACTTTCACTCGCCTCTCTCTTTCCCCTCTCATTCATCAACTCTCTCCTTTCACTCTCTCTTCCCAGTCGTGTCTCTTTTTCCCTGGACCCTCCCTTTTCACTCTTTTCCCCTCTGTGTCTCTTTCCCCTCTTTCCCCTCTCCTGTGTCTGTCACCTCTCTTCACTCGGTGTCTATTTTTCCCGCTTTCACTCGCCTCTCTCTTCCCCCTCTCATTCCTCAACTCTTTCTTTTCCCTTGCCTGTCACTTTCCCCTCTTTTGCCTGTTCTCCATGAAATCTTCCCTCTTTGCCCTCACCAGTCACTTTCCCCTGCTTTCCCTCATTTCCCTCTTTTCCACCTTTTCCCTCGCTTGTCTCTTTTCCCTGTTTCCCCTCGCCTGCCTCTCTCACCTCTCTTCCCTCGGCGTTCATTTTTCCCGCTTTCACTCGCATTCCTCTATTCCCTCCCTTCCCTCCTCTCTCTCTTTTACCTCTCTCTTCCCGGTCGTGTGTCTTTTCCCTCGACTCTCTCTTTTCCCTCTTCCCCCCATCTGTGTCTCTTTCCCCTCTTTCCCCTCTCCTGTGCCTGTCACCTCTCTTCACTCGGTGTCTAATTTTCCCGCTTTCACTCGCCTCTCTCTTCCCCCTCTCATTCCTCAACTGTCTCTTTTCCCTTACCTGTCACTTCTCCCTCTTTTGCCTGTTCTCCATGAAATCTTCCCTTTTTGCACTCACCAGTCACTTTCCCCTGCTTTCCCTCACCTCCCTCTTTTCCACCTTTTGCCTCGCTTGTCTCTTTTCCCTGTTTCCCCTCGCCTGCCTCTCTCACCTCTCTCCCCTCGGCGTTCATTTTTCCCGCTTTCTCTCGCATTCCACTATTCCCTCCCTTCCCTCCTCTCTCTCTTTTACCCCTCTCTTCCCGGTCGTGTCTCTTTTCCCTGGACTCTCTCTTTTCCCTCTTCACCCCTCTGTGTCTCTTTCCCCTCTTTCCCCTCTCCTGTGTCTGTCACCTCTCTTCACTCGGTGTTCAATTTTCCCGCTTTCACTCGCCTCTCTCTTTCCCCTCTCATTCATCAACTCTCTCTTTTCACTCTCTCTTCCCAGTCGTGTCTCTTTTTCCCTGGACCCTCTCTTTTCACTCTTTTCCCCTCTGTGTCTCTTTCCCCTCTTTCCCCTCTCCTGTGTCTGTCACCTCTCTGCACTCGGTGTCCAATTTTCCCGCTTTCGCTCGCCTCTCTCTTCCCCCTCTCATTCCTCAACTCTCTCTTTTCCCTTGCCTGTCACTTTTCCCTCTTTTGCCTATTCTCCATGAAATCTTCCCTCTTTGCCCTCACCAGTCACTTTCCCCTGCTTTCCCTCACCTCCCTCTTTTCCACCTTTTGCCTCGCTTGTCTCTTTTCCCTGTTTCCCCTCGCCTGCCTCTCTCACCTCTCTTCCCTCGGCGTTCATTTTTCCCGCTTTCACTCGCATTCCTCTATTCCCTCCCTTCCCTCCTCTCTCTCTTTTACCCCTATCTTCCCGGTCGTGTCTCTTTTCCCCTGGACTCTCTCTTTTCCCTCTTCCCCCCTCTGTGTCTCTTTCCCCTCTTTCCCCTCTCCTTTGTCTGTCACCTCTCTTCACTCGGTGTCTAATTCTCCCGCTTTCACTCGCCTCTCTCTTTCCCCTCTCATTCCTCAACTCTCTCTTTTCACTCTCTCTTCCCAGTCGTGTCCCTTTTTCCCTCGACTCTCTCTTTTCCCTCTTCACCCCTCTGTGTCTCTTTCCCCTCTTTCCCCTCTCCTGTGTCTGTCACCTCTCTGCACTCGGTGTCCACTTTTCCCGCTTTCACTCGCCTCTCTCTTTCCCCTCTCATTCATCAACTCTCTCTTTTCACTCTCTCTTCCCAGTCGTGTCTCTTTTTCCCTGGACCCTCTCTTTTCCCTCTTTCCCCCATCTGTGTCTCTTTCCCCTCTTTCCCCTCTCCTGTGCCTGTCACCTCTCTTCACTCGGTGTCTAATTTTCCCGCTTTCACTCGCCTCTCTCTTCCCCCTCTCATTCCTCAACTGTCTCTTTTCCCTTACCTGTCACTTCTCCCTCTTTTGCCTGTTCTCCATGAAATCTTCCCTTTTTGCACTCACCAGTCACTTTCCCCTGCTTTCCCTCACCTCCCTCTTTTCCACCTTTTGCCTCGCTTGTCTCTTTTCCCTGTTTCCCCTCGCCTGCCTCTCTCACCTCTCTCCCCTCGGCGTTCATTTTTTCCCGCTTTCTCTCGCATTCCACTATTCCCTCCCTTCCCTCCTCTCTCTCTTTTACCCCTCTCTTCCCGGTCGTGTCTCTTTTCCCTGGCCTCTCTCTTTTCCCCGGCTTGTCTCTTTCCCCTCTTTCCCCTCTCCTGTGTCTTTCACCTCTCTTCACTCGGTGTCCAATTTTCCCACTTTCACTCGCCTCTCTCTTTCCCCTCTCATTCCTCAACTCTCTCTTTTCACTCTCTCTTCCCAGTCGTGTCTCTTTTTCCCTGGACTCTCTCTTTTCCCTCTTCCCCCCTCTGTGCCTCTTTCCCCTCTTTCCCCTCTCCTGTGTCTGTCACCTCTCTTCTCTCGGTGTCCAATTTTCCTGCTTTCACCCGCCTCTCTCTTTTCCTTCTCGTTCCTCAACTCTCTCTTTTCCCTTGCCTGTCACTTTTCCCTCTTTTGCCTATTCTCCATGAAATCTTCCCTCTTTGCCCTCACCAGTCACTTTCCCCTGCTTTCCCTCACCTCCCTCTTTTCCACCTTTTGCCTCGCTTGTCTCTTTTCCCTGTTTCCCCTCGCCTGCCTCTCTCACCTCTCTTCCCTCGGCGTTCATTTTTCCCGCTTTCACTCGCATTCCTCTATTCCCTCCCTTCCCTCCTCTCTCTCTTTTACCCCTCTCTTCCCGGTCGTGTCTCTTTTCCCTGGACTCTCTCTTTTCCCTCTTCACCCCTCTGTGTCTCTTTCCCCTCTTTCCCCTCTCCTGTGTCTGTCACCTCTCTGCACTCGGTGTCCAATTTTCCCGCTTTCGCTCTCCACTCTCTTTTCCCTCTCATTCATCAACTCTCTCTTTTATCTCTCTCTTCCCAGTCGTGTCTCTTTTTCCCTGGACCCTCTCTTTTCACTCTTTTCCCCTCTGTGTCTCTTTCCCCTCTTTCCCCTCTCCTGTGTCTGTCACCTCTCTGCACTCGGTGTCCAATTTTCCCGCTTTCGCTCGCCTCTCTCTTCCCCCTCTCATTCCTCAACTCTCTCTTTTCCCTTGCCTGTCACTTTCCCCTCTTTTGCCTATTCTCCATGAAATCTTCCCTTTTTGCACTCACTAGTCACCTTCCCCGGCTTTCCCTCTCCTCCCTCTTTTCCACCTTTTGCCTCGCTTGTCTCTTTTCCCTGTTTCCCCTCGCATGCCTCTCTCACCTCTCTTCCCTCGGCGTTCATTTTTCCTGCTTTCACTCGCATTCCTCTATTCCCTCCCTTCCCTCCTCTCTCTCTTTTACCTCTCTCTTCCCGGTCGTGTGTCTTTTCCCTCGACTCTCTCTTTTCCCTCTTCCCCCCTCTGTGTCTCTTTCCCCTCTTTCCCCTCTCCTGTGTCTGTCACCTCTCTTCACTCGGTGTCCAATTTTCCCGCTTTCACTCGCCTCTCTCTTTCCCCTCTCATTCCTCAACTCTCTCTTTTCCCTTGCCTGTCACTTTTCCCTCTTTTGCCTGTTCTCCATGAAATCTTCCCTCTTTGCCCTCACCAGTCACTTTCCCCTGCTTTCCCTCAACTCCCTCTTTTCCACCTTTTGCCTCGCTTGTCTCTTTTCCCTGTTTCCCCTCGCCTGCCTCTCTCACCTCTCTTCCCTCGGCGTTCATTTTTCCTGCTTTCACTCGCATTCCTCTATTCCCTCCCTTCCCTCCTCTCTCTCTTTTACCCCTATCTTCCCGGCCGTGTCTCTTTTCCCTGGACTCTCTCTTTTCCCTCTTCCCCCCTCTGTGTCTCTTTCCCCTCTTTCCCCTCTCCTGTGTCTGTCACCTCTCTTCACTCGGTGTCTAATTCTCCCGCTTTCACTCGCCTCTCTCTTTTCCCTCTCATTCCTCAACTCTCTCTTTTCACTCTCTCTTCCCAGTCGTGTCTCTTTTTCCCTCGACTCTCTCTTTTCCCTCTTCACCCCTCTGTGTCTCTTTCCCCTCTTTCCCCTCTCCTGTGTCTGTCACCTCTCTGCACTCGGTGTCCAATTTTCCCGCTTTCGCTCTCCACTCTCTTTTCCCTCTCATTCATCAACTCTCTCTTTTATCTCTCTCTTCCCAGTCGTGTCTCTTTTTCCCTGGACTCTCTCTTTTCCCCGGCTTGTCTCTTTCCCCTCTTTCCCCTCTCCTATGTCTGTCAGCTCTCTTCTCTCGGTGTCCAAGTTTCCCACTTTCACTCGCCTCTCTCTTTCCCCTCTCATTCCTCAACTGTCTCTTTTCCCTTGCCTGTCACTTTTCCCTCTTTTGCCTATTCTCCATGAAATCTTCCCTCTTTACCCTCACCAGTCACTTCCCCCTGCTTTCCCTCAACGCCCTCTTTTCCACCTTTTGCCTCGCTTGTCTCTTTTCCCTGTTTCCCCTCGCATGCCTCTCTCACCTCTCTTCCCTCGGCGTTCATTTTTCCTGCTTTCACTCGCATTCCTCTATTCCCTCCCTTCCCTCCTCTCTCTCTTTTACCTCTCTCTTCCCGGTCGTGTGTCTTTTCCTTCGACTCTCTCTTTTCCCTCTTCCCCCCTCTGTGTCTCTTTCCCCTCTTTCCCCTCTCCTGTGTCTGTCACCTCTCTTCACTTGGTGTCCAATTTTCCCGCTTTCACTCGCCTCTCTCTTTCCCCTCTCATTCCTCAACTCTCTCTTTTCCCTTGCCTGTCACTTTTCCCTCTTTTGCCTGTTCTCCATGAAAACTTCCCTCTTTGCCCTCACCAGTCACTTTCCCATGCTTTCCCTCAACTCCCTCTTTTCCACCTTTTGCCTCGCTTGTCTCTTTTCCCTGTTTCCCCTCGCCTGCCTCTCTCACCTCTCTTCCCTCGGCGGTCATTTTTCCTGCTTTCACTCGCATTCCTCTATTCCCTCCCTTCCCTCCTCTCTCTCTTTTACCCCTATCTTCCCTGCCGTGTCTCTTTTCCCTGGACTCTCTCTTTTCCCTCTTCCCCCCTCTGTGTCTCTTTCCCCTCTTTCCCCTCTCCTTTGTCTGTCACCTCTCTTCACTCGGTGTCTAATTCTCCCGCTTTCACTCGCCTCTCTCTTTCCCCTCTCATTCCTCAACTCTCTCTTTTCACTCTCTCTTCCCAGTCGTGTCCCTTTTTCCCTCGACTCTCTCTTTTCCCTCTTCACCCCTCTGTGTCTCTTTCCCCTCTTTCCCCTCTCCTGTGTCTGTCACCTCTCTGCACTCGGTGTCCAATTTCCCCGCTTTCACTCGCCTCTCTCTTTCCCCTCTCATTCATAAACTCTCTCTTTTCACTCTCTCTTCCCAGTCGTGTCCCTTTTTCCCTCGACTCTCTCTTTTCACTCTTTTCCCCTCTGTGTCTCTTTCCCCTCTTTCCCCTCTCCTGTGTCTGTCACCTCTCTTCTCTCGGTGTCCAAGTTTCCCACTTTCACTCCCCTCTCTCTTTCCCCTCTCATTCCTCAACTGTCTCTTTTCCCTTACCTGTCACTTTTCCCTCTTTTGCCTGTTCTCCATGAAATCTTCCCTCTTTGCCCTCACCAGTCACTTTCCCCGGCTTTCCCTCACCTCCCTCTTTTCCAGCTTTTGCCTCGCTTGTCTCTTTTCCCTGTTTCCCCTCGCCTGCCTCTCTCACCTCTCTTCCCTCGGCGTTCATTTTTCCTGCTTTCACTCGCATTCCTCTATTCCCTCCCTTCCCTCCTCTCTCTCTTTTACCTCTCTGTTCCCGGTCGTGTGTCTTTTCCCTCGACTCTCTCTTTTCCCTCTTCCCCCCATCTGTGTCTCTTTCCCCTCTTTCCCCTCTCCTTTGTCTGTCACCTCTCTTCACTCGGTGTCTAATTCTCCCGCTTTCCCTCGCCTCTCTCTTTTCCCTCTCATTCCTCAACTCTCTCTTTTCACTCTCTCTTCCCAGTCGTGTCTCTTTTCCCCTGGACTCTCTCTTTTCCCTCTTCACCCCTCTGTGTCTCTTTCCCCTCTTTCCCCTCTCCTGTGTCTGTCACCTCTCTGCACTCGGTGTCCAATTCTCCCGCTTTCACTCGCCTCTCTCTTTCCCCTCTCATTCATCAACTCTCTCTTTTCACTCTCTCTTCCCAGTCGTGTCTCTTTTTCCCTGGACTCTCTCTTTTCCCCGGCTTGTCTCTTTCCCGTCTTTCCCCTCTCCTGTGTCTATCACCTCTCTTCTCTCGGTATCCAATTTTCCCGCTTTCACTCGCCTCTCTCTTTCCCCTCTCATTCCTCAACTCTCTCTTTTCCCTTCCCTGTCACTTTTCCCTCTTTTGCCTGTTCTCCATGAAATCTTCCCTCTTTGCCCTCACCAGTCACTTTCCACTGCTTTCCCTCATTTCCCTCTTTTCCACATTTTGCCTCGCTTGTCTCTTTTCCCTGTTTCCCCTCGCCTGCCTCTCTCACCTCTCTTCCCTCGGCCTTCATTTTTCCCGCTTTCACTCGCATTCCTCTATTCCCTCCCTTCCCTCCTCTCTCTCTTTTACCCCTCTCTTCCCGGTCGTGTCTCTTTTCCCTGGCCTCTCTCTTTTCCCCGGCTTGTCTCTTTCCCCTCTTTCCCCTCTCCTGTGTCTTTCACCTCTCTTCACTCGGTGTCCAATTTTCCCACTTTCACTCGCCTCTCTCTTTCCCCTCTCATTCCTCAACTCTCTCTTTTCACTCTCTCTTCCCAGTCGTGTCTCTTTTTCCCTGGACTCTCTCTTTTCCCTCTTCCCCCCTCTGTGTCTCTTTCCCCTCTTTCCCCTCTCCTGTGTCTGTCACCTCTCTTCTCTCGGTGTCCAATTTTCCTGCTTTCACCCGCCTCTCTCTTTTCCTTCTCGTTCCTCAACTCTCTCTTTTCCCTTGCCTGTCACTTTTCCCTCTTTTGCCTATTCTCCATGAAATCTTCCCTCTTTGCCCTCACCAGTCACTTTCCCCTGCTTTCCCTCACCTCCCTCTTTTCCACCTTTTGCCTCGCTTGTCTCTTTTCCCTGTTTCCCCTCGCCTGCCTCTCTCACCTCTCTTCCCTCGGCGTTCATTTTTCCCGCTTTCACTCGCATTCCTCTATTCCTTCCCTTCCCTCCTCTCTCTCTTTTACCCCTCTCTTCCCGGTCGTGTCTCTTTTCCCTGGACTCTCTCTTTTCCCTCTTCACCCCTCTGTGTCTCTTTCCCCTCTTTCCCCTCTCCTGTGTCTGTCACCTCTCTGCACTCGGTGTCCAATTTTCCCGCTTTCGCTCTCCACTCTCTTTTCCCTCTCATTCATCAACTCTCTCTTTTATCTCTCTCTTCCCAGTCGTGTCTCTTTTTCCCTGGACTCTCTCTTTTCCCCGGCTTGTCTCTTTCCCCTCTTTCCCCTCTCCTATGTCTGTCAGCTCTCTTCTCTCGGTGTCCAAGTTTCCCACTTTCACTCGCCTCTCTCTTTCCCCTCTCATTCCTCAACTGTCTCTTTTCCCTTGCCTGTCACTTTTCCCTCTTTTGCCTATTCTCCATGAAATCTTCCCTCTTTACCCTCACCAGTCACTTCCCCCTGCTTTCCCTCAACTCCCTCTTTTCCACCTTTTGCCTCGCTTGTCTCTTTTCCCTGTTTCCCCTCGCATGCCTCTCTCACCTCTCTTCCCTCGGCGTTCATTTTTCCTGCTTTCACTCGCATTCCTCTATTCCCTCCCTTCCCTCCTCTCTCTCTTTTACCTCTCTCTTCCCGGTCGTGTGTCTTTTCCTTCGACTCTCTCTTTTCCCTCTTCCCCCCTCTGTGTCTCTTTCCCCTCTTTCCCCTCTCCTGTGTCTGTCACCTCTCTTCACTTGGTGTCCAATTTTCCCGCTTTCACTCGCCTCTCTCTTTCCCCTCTCATTCCTCAACTCTCTCTTTTCCCTTGCCTGTCACTTTTCCCTCTTTTGCCTGTTCTCCATGAAATCTTCCCTCTTTACCCTCACCAGTCACTTTCCCCTGCTTTCCCTCAACTCCCTCTTTTCCACCTTTTGCCTCGCTTGTCTCTTTTCCCTGTTTCCCCTCGCCTGCCTCTCTCACCTCTCTTCCCTCGGCGGTCATTTTTCCTGCTTTCACTCGCATTCCTCTATTCCCTCCCTTCCCTCCTCTCTCTCTTTTACCCCTATCTTCCCTGCCGTGTCTCTTTTCCCTGGACTCTCTCTTTTCCCTCTTCCCCCCTCTGTGTCTCTTTCCCCTCTTTCCCCTCTCCTTTGTCTGTCACCTCTCTTCACTCGGTGTCTAATTCTCCCGCTTTCACTCGCCTCTCTCTTTCCCCTCTCATTCCTCAACTCTCTCTTTTCACTCTCTCTTCCCAGTCGTGTCCCTTTTTCCCTCGACTCTCTCTTTTCCCTCTTCACCCCTCTGTGTCTCTTTCCCCTCTTTCCCCTCTCCTGTGTCTGTCACCTCTCTGCACTCGGTGTCCAATTTTCCCGCTTTCACTCGCCTCTCTCTTTCCCCTCTCATTCATAAACTCTCTCTTTTCACTCTCTCTTCCCAGTCGTGTCCCTTTTTCCCTCGACTCTCTCTTTTCACTCTTTTCCCCTCTGTGTCTCTTTCCCCTCTTTCCCCTCTCCTGTGTCTGTCACCTCTCTTCTCTCGGTGTCCAAGTTTCCCACTTTCACTCCCCTCTCTCTTTCCCCTCTCATTCCTCAACTGTCTCTTTTCCCTTACCTGTCACTTTTCCCTCTTTTGCCTGTTCTCCATGAAATCTTCCCTCTTTGCCCTCACCAGTCACTTTCCCCGGCTTTCCCTCACCTCCCTCTTTTCCAGCTTTTGCCTCGCTTGTCTCTTTTCCCTGTTTCCCCTCGCCTGCCTCTCTCACCTCTCTTCCCTCGGCGTTCATTTTTCCTGCTTTCACTCGCATTCCTCTATTCCCTCCCTTCCCTCCTCTCTCTCTTTTACCTCTCTGTTCCCGGTCGTGTGTCTTTTCCCTCGACTCTCTCTTTTCCCTCTTCCCCCCATCTGTGTCTCTTTCCCCTCTTTCCCCTCTCCTTTGTCTGTCACCTCTCTTCACTCGGTGTCTAATTCTCCCGCTTTCCCTCGCCTCTCTCTTTTCCCTCTCATTCCTCAACTCTCTCTTTTCACTCTCTCTTCCCAGTCGTGTCTCTTTTCCCCTGGACTCTCTCTTTTCCCTCTTCACCCCTCTGTGTCTCTTTCCCCTCTTTCCCCTCTCCTGTGTCTGTCACCTCTCTGCACTCGGTGTCCAATTCTCCCGCTTTCACTCGCCTCTCTCTTTCCCCTCTCATTCATCAACTCTCTCTTTTCACTCTCTCTTCCCAGTCGTGTCTCTTTTTCCCTGGACTCTCTCTTTTCCCCGGCTTGTCTCTTTCCCGTCTTTCCCCTCTCCTGTGTCTATCACCTCTCTTCTCTCGGTATCCAATTTTCCCGCTTTCACTCGCCTCTCTCTTTCCCCTCTCATTCCTCAACTCTCTCTTTTCCCTTCCCTGTCACTTTTCCCTCTTTTGCCTGTTCTCCATGAAATCTTCCCTTTTTGCACTCACCAGTCACTTTCCCCTGCTTTCCCTCACCTCCCTCTTTTCCACCTTTTGCCTCGCTTGTCTCTTTTCCCTGTTTCCCCTCGCCTGCCTCTCTCACCTCTCTCCCCTCGGCGTTCATTTTTCCCGCTTTCTCTCGCATTCCACTATTCCCTCCCTTCCCTCCTCTCTCTCTTTTACCCCTCTCTTCCCGGTCGTGTCTCTTTTCCCTGGACTCTCTCTTTTCCCTCTTCACCCCTCTGTGTCTCTTTCCCCTCTTTCCCCTCTCCTGTGTCTGTCACCTCTCTTCACTCGGTGTTCAATTTTCCCGCTTTCACTCGCCTCTCTCTTTCCCCTCTCATTCATCAACTCTCTCTTTTCACTCTCTCTTCCCAGTCGTGTCTCTTTTTCCCTGGACCCTCTCTTTTCACTCTTTTCCCCTCTGTGTCTCTTTCCCCTCTTTCCCCTCTCCTGTGTCTGTCACCTCTCTGCACTCGGTGTCCAATTTTCCCGCTTTCGCTCGCCTCTCTCTTCCCCCTCTCATTCCTCAACTCTCTCTTTTCCCTTGCCTGTCACTTTTCCCTCTTTTGCCTATTCTCCATGAAATCTTCCCTCTTTGCCCTCACCAGTCACTTTCCCCTGCTTTCCCTCACCTCCCTCTTTTCCACCTTTTGCCTCGCTTGTCTCTTTTCCCTGTTTCCCCTCGCCTGCCTCTCTCACCTCTCTTCCCTCGGCGTTCATTTTTCCCGCTTTCACTCGCATTCCTCTATTCCCTCCCTTCCCTCCTCTCTCTCTTTTACCCCTATCTTCCCGGTCGTGTCTCTTTTCCCCTGGACTCTCTCTTTTCCCTCTTCCCCCCTCTGTGTCTCTTTCCCCTCTTTCCCCTCTCCTTTGTCTGTCACCTCTCTTCACTCGGTGTCTAATTCTCCCGCTTTCACTCGCCTCTCTCTTTCCCCTCTCATTCCTCAACTCTCTCTTTTCACTCTCTCTTCCCAGTCGTGTCCCTTTTTCCCTCGACTCTCTCTTTTCCCTCTTCACCCCTCTGTGTCTCTTTCCCCTCTTTCCCCTCTCCTGTGTCTGTCACCTCTCTGCACTCGGTGTCCACTTTTCCCGCTTTCACTCGCCTCTCTCTTTCCCCTCTCATTCATCAACTCTCTCTTTTCACTCTCTCTTCCCAGTCGTGTCTCTTTTTCCCTGGACCCTCTCTTTTCCCTCTTTCCCCCATCTGTGTCTCTTTCCCCTCTTTCCCCTCTCCTGTGCCTGTCACCTCTCTTCACTCGGTGTCTAATTTTCCCGCTTTCACTCGCCTCTCTCTTCCCCCTCTCATTCCTCAACTGTCTCTTTTCCCTTACCTGTCACTTCTCCCTCTTTTGCCTGTTCTCCATGAAATCTTCCCTTTTTGCACTCACCAGTCACTTTCCCCTGCTTTCCCTCACCTCCCTCTTTTCCACCTTTTGCCTCGCTTGTCTCTTTTCCCTGTTTCCCCTCGCCTGCCTCTCTCACCTCTCTCCCCTCGGCGTTCATTTTTCCCGCTTTCTCTCGCATTCCACTATTCCCTCCCTTCCCTCCTCTCTCTCTTTTACCCCTCTCTTCCCGGTCGTGTCTCTTTTCCCTGGCCTCTCTCTTTTCCCCGGCTTGTCTCTTTCCCCTCTTTCCCCTCTCCTGTGTCTTTCACCTCTCTTCACTCGGTGTCCAATTTTCCCACTTTCACTCGCCTCTCTCTTTCCCCTCTCATTCCTCAACTCTCTCTTTTCACTCTCTCTTCCCAGTCGTGTCTCTTTTTCCCTGGACTCTCTCTTTTCCCTCTTCCCCCCTCTGTGTCTCTTTCCCCTCTTTCCCCTCTCCTGTGTCTGTCACCTCTCTTCTCTCGGTGTCCAATTTTCCTGCTTTCACCCGCCTCTCTCTTTTCCTTCTCGTTCCTCAACTCTCTCTTTTCCCTTGCCTGTCACTTTTCCCTCTTTTGCCTATTCTCCATGAAATCTTCCCTCTTTGCCCTCACCAGTCACTTTCCCCTGCTTTCCCTCACCTCCCTCTTTTCCACCTTTTGCCTCGCTTGTCTCTTTTCCCTGTTTCCCCTCGCCTGCCTCTCTCACCTCTCTTCCCACGGCGTTCATTTTTCCCGCTTTCACTCGCATTCCTCTATTCCTTCCCTTCCCTCCTCTCTCTCTTTTACCCCTCTCTTCCCGGTCGTGTCTCTTTTCCCTGGACTCTCTCTTTTCCCTCTTCACCCCTCTGTGTCTCTTTCCCCTCTTTCCCCTCTCCTGTGTCTGTCACCTCTCTGCACTCGGTGTCCAATTTTCCCGCTTTCGCTCTCCACTCTCTTTTCCCTCTCATTCATCAACTCTCTCTTTTATCTCTCTCTTCCCAGTCGTGTCTCTTTTTCCCTGGACCCTCTCTTTTCACTCTTTTCCCCTCTGTGTCTCTTTACCCTCTTTCCCCTCTCCTGTGTCTGTCACCTCTCTGCACTCGGTGTCCAATTTTCCCGCTTTCGCTCGCCTCTCTCTTCCCCCTCTCATTCCTCAACTCTCTCTTTTCCCTTGCCTGTCACTTTCCCCTCTTTTGCCTATTCTCCATGAAATCTTCCCTTTTTGCACTCACTAGTCACCTTCCCCGGCTTTCCCTCTCCTCCCTCTTTTCCACCTTTTGCCTCGCTTGTCTCTTTTCCCTGTTTCCCCTCGCATGCCTCTCTCACCTCTCTTCCCTCGGCGTTCATTTTTCCTGCTTTCACTCGCATTCCTCTATTCCCTCCCTTCCCTCCTCTCTCTCTTTTACCTCTCTCTTCCCGGTCGTGTGTCTTTTCCCTCGACTCTCTCTTTTCCCTCTTCCCCCCTCTGTGTCTCTTTCCCCTCTTTCCCCTCTCCTGTGTCTGTCACCTCTCTTCACTCGGTGTCCAATTTTCCCGCTTTCACTCGCCTCTCTCTTTCCCCTCTCATTCCTCAACTCTCTCTTTTCCCTTGCCTGTCACTTTTCCCTCTTTTGCCTGTTCTCCATGAAATCTTCCCTCTTTGCCCTCACCAGTCACTTTCCCCTGCTTTCCCTCAACTCCCTCTTTTCCACCTTTTGCCTCGCTTGTCTCTTTTCCCTGTTTCCCCTCGCCTGCCTCTCTCACCTCTCTTCCCTCGGCGTTCATTTTTCCTGCTTTCACTCGCATTCCTCTATTCCCTCCCTTCCCTCCTCTCTCTCTTTTACCCCTATCTTCCCGGCCGTGTCTCTTTTCCCTGGACTCTCTCTTTTCCCTCTTCCCCCCTCTGTGTCTCTTTCCCCTCTTTCCCCTCTCCTGTGTCTGTCACCTCTCTTCACTCGGTGTCTAATTCTCCCGCTTTCACTCGCCTCTCTCTTTTCCCTCTCATTCCTCAACTCTCTCTTTTCACTCTCTCTTCCCAGTCGTGTCTCTTTTCCCTGGACTCTCTCTTTTCCCTCTTCACCCCTCTGTGTCTCTTTCCCCTCTTTCCCCTCTCCTGTGTCTGTCACCTCTCTGCACTCGGTGTCCAATTTTCCCGCTTTCGCTCTCCACTCTCTTTTCCCTCTCATTCATCAACTCTCTCTTTTATCTCTCTCTTCCCAGTCGTGTCTCTTTTTCCCTGGACTCTCTCTTTTCCCCGGCTTGTCTCTTTCCCCTCTTTCCCCTCTCCTATGTCTGTCAGCTCTCTTCTCTCGGTGTCCAAGTTTCCCACTTTCACTCGCCTCTCTCTTTCCCCTCTCATTCCTCAACTGTCTCTTTTCCCTTGCCTGTCACTTTTCCCTCTTTTGCCTATTCTCCATGAAATCTTCCCTCTTTACCCTCACCAGTCACTTCCCCCTGCTTTCCCTCAACTCCCTCTTTTCCACCTTTTGCCTCGCTTGTCTCTTTTCCCTGTTTCCCCTCGCATGCCTCTCTCACCTCTCTTCCCTCGGCGTTCATTTTTCCTGCTTTCACTCGCATTCCTCTATTCCCTCCCTTCCCTCCTCTCTCTCTTTTACCTCTCTCTTCCCGGTCGTGTGTCTTTTCCTTCGACTCTCTCTTTTCCCTCTTCCCCCCTCTGTGTCTCTTTCCCCTCTTTCCCCTCTCCTGTGTCTGTCACCTCTCTTCACTTGGTGTCCAATTTTCCCGCTTTCACTCGCCTCTCTCTTTCCCCTCTCATTCCTCAACTCTCTCTTTTCCCTTGCCTGTCACTTTTCCCTCTTTTGCCTGTTCTCCATGAAATCTTCCCTCTTTGCCCTCACCAGTCACTTTCCCCTGCTTTCCCTCAACTCCCTCTTTTCCACCTTTTGCCTCGCTTGTCTCTTTTCCCTGTTTCCCCTCGCCTGCCTCTCTCACCTCTCTTCCCTCGGCGGTCATTTTTCCTGCTTTCACTCGCATTCCTCTATTCCCTCCCTTCCCTCCTCTCTCTCTTTTACCCCTATCTTCCCTGCCGTGTCTCTTTTCCCTGGACTCTCTCTTTTCCCTCTTCCCCCCTCTGTGTCTCTTTCCCCTCTTTCCCCTCTCCTTTGTCTGTCACCTCTCTTCACTCGGTGTCTAATTCTCCCGCTTTCACTCGCCTCTCTCTTTCCCCTCTCATTCCTCAACTCTCTCTTTTCACTCTCTCTTCCCAGTCGTGTCCCTTTTTCCCTCGACTCTCTCTTTTCCCTCTTCACCCCTCTGTGTCTCTTTCCCCTCTTTCCCCTCTCCTGTGTCTGTCACCTCTCTGCACTCGGTGTCCAATTTTCCCGCTTTCACTCGCCTCTCTCTTTCCCCTCTCATTCATAAACTCTCTCTTTTCACTCTCTCTTCCCAGTCGTGTCCCTTTTTCCCTCGACTCTCTCTTTTCACTCTTTTCCCCTCTGTGTCTCTTTCCCCTCTTTCCCCTCTCCTGTGTCTGTCACCTCTCTTCTCTCGGTGTCCAAGTTTCCCACTTTCACTCCCCTCTCTCTTTCCCCTCTCATTCCTCAACTGTCTCTTTTCCCTTACCTGTCACTTTTCCCTCTTTTGCCTGTTCTCCATGAAATCTTCCCTCTTTGCCCTCACCAGTCACTTTCCCCGGCTTTCCCTCACCTCCCTCTTTTCCAGCTTTTGCCTCGCTTGTCTCTTTTCCCTGTTTCCCCTCGCCTGCCTCTCTCACCTCTCTTCCCTCGGCGTTCATTTTTCCTGCTTTCACTCGCATTCCTCTATTCCCTCCCTTCCCTCCTCTCTCTCTTTTACCTCTCTGTTCCCGGTCGTGTGTCTTTTCCCTCGACTCTCTCTTTTCCCTCTTCCCCCCATCTGTGTCTCTTTCCCCTCTTTCCCCTCTCCTTTGTCTGTCACCTCTCTTCACTCGGTGTCTAATTCTCCCGCTTTCCCTCGCCTCTCTCTTTTCCCTCTCATTCCTCAACTCTCTCTTTTCACTCTCTCTTCCCAGTCGTGTCTCTTTTCCCCTGGACTCTCTCTTTTCCCTCTTCACCCCTCTGTGTCTCTTTCCCCTCTTTCCCCTCTCCTGTGTCTGTCACCTCTCTGCACTCGGTGTCCAATTCTCCCGCTTTCACTCGCCTCTCTCTTTCCCCTCTCATTCATCAACTCTCTCTTTTCACTCTCTCTTCCCAGTCGTGTCTCTTTTTCCCTGGACTCTCTCTTTTCCCCGGCTTGTCTCTTTCCCGTCTTTCCCCTCTCCTGTGTCTATCACCTCTCTTCTCTCGGTATCCAATTTTCCCGCTTTCACTCGCCTCTCTCTTTCCCCTCTCATTCCTCAACTCTCTCTTTTCCCTTCCCTGTCACTTTTCCCTCTTTTGCCTGTTCTCCATGAAATCTTCCCTTTTTGCACTCACCAGTCACTTTCCCCTGCTTTCCCTCACCTCCCTCTTTTCCACCTTTTGCCTCGCTTGTCTCTTTTCCCTGTTTCCCCTCGCCTGCCTCTCTCACCTCTCTCCCCTCGGCGTTCATTTTTCCCGCTTTCTCTCGCATTCCACTATTCCCTCCCTTCCCTCCTCTCTCTCTTTTACCCCTCTCTTCCCGGTCGTGTCTCTTTTCCCTGGACTCTCTCTTTTCCCTCTTCACCCCTCTGTGTCTCTTTCCCCTCTTTCCCCTCTCCTGTGTCTGTCACCTCTCTTCACTCGGTGTTCAATTTTCCCGCTTTCACTCGCCTCTCTCTTTCCCCTCTCATTCCTCAACTCTCTCTTTTCACTCTCTCTTCCCAGTCGTGTCTCTTTTTCCCTGGACCCTCTCTTTTCACTCTTTTCCCCTCTGTGTCTCTTTCCCCTCTTTCCCCTCTCCTGTGTCTGTCACCTCTCTGCACTCGGTGTCCAATTTTCCCGCTTTCGCTCGCCTCTCTCTTCCCCCTCTCATTCCTCAACTCTCTCTTTTCCCTTGCCTGTCACTTTTCCCTCTTTTGCCTATTCTCCATGAAATCTTCCCTCTTTGCCCTCACCAGTCACTTTCCCCTGCTTTCCCTCACCTCCCTCTTTTCCACCTTTTGCCTCGCTTGTCTCTTTTCCCTGTTTCCCCTCGCCTGCCTCTCTCACCTCTCTTCCCTCGGCGTTCATTTTTCCCGCTTTCACTCGCATTCCTCTATTCCCTCCCTTCCCTCCTCTCTCTCTTTTACCCCTATCTTCCCGGTCGTGTCTCTTTTCCCCTGGACTCTCTCTTTTCCCTCTTCCCCCCTCTGTGTCTCTTTCCCCTCTTTCCCCTCTCCTTTGTCTGTCACCTCTCTTCACTCGGTGTCTAATTCTCCCGCTTTCACTCGCCTCTCTCTTTCCCCTCTCATTCCTCAACTCTCTCTTTTCACTCTCTCTTCCCAGTCGTGTCCCTTTTTCCCTCGACTCTCTCTTTTCCCTCTTCACCCCTCTGTGTCTCTTTCCCCTCTTTCCCCTCTCCTGTGTCTGTCACCTCTCTGCACTCGGTGTCCACTTTTCCCGCTTTCACTCGCCTCTCTCTTTCCCCTCTCATTCATCAACTCTCTCTTTTCACTCTCTCTTCCCAGTCGTGTCTCTTTTTCCCTGGACCCTCTCTTTTCCCTCTTTCCCCCATCTGTGTCTCTTTCCCCTCTTTCCCCTCTCCTGTGCCTGTCACCTCTCTTCACTCGGTGTCTAATTTTCCCGCTTTCACTCGCCTCTCTCTTCCCCCTCTCATTCCTCAACTGTCTCTTTTCCCTTACCTGTCACTTCTCCCTCTTTTGCCTGTTCTCCATGAAATCTTCCCTTTTTGCACTCACCAGTCACTTTCCCCTGCTTTCCCTCACCTCCCTCTTTTCCACCTTTTGCCTCGCTTGTCTCTTTTCCCTGTTTCCCCTCGCCTGCCTCTCTCACCTCTCTCCCCTCGGCGTTCATTTTTCCCGCTTTCTCTCGCATTCCACTATTCCCTCCCTTCCCTCCTCTCTCTCTTTTACCCCTCTCTTCCCGGTCGTGTCTCTTTTCCCTGGCCTCTCTCTTTTCCCCGGCTTGTCTCTTTCCCCTCTTTCCCCTCTCCTGTGTCTTTCACCTCTCTTCACTCGGTGTCCAATTTTCCCACTTTCACTCGCCTCTCTCTTTCCCCTCTCATTCCTCAACTCTCTCTTTTCACTCTCTCTTCCCAGTCGTGTCTCTTTTTCCCTGGACTCTCTCTTTTCCCTCTTCCCCCCTCTGTGTCTCTTTCCCCTCTTTCCCCTCTCCTGTGTCTGTCACCTCTCTTCTCTCGGTGTCCAATTTTCCTGCTTTCACCCGCCTCTCTCTTTTCCTTCTCGTTCCTCAACTCTCTCTTTTCCCTTGCCTGTCACTTTTCCCTCTTTTGCCTATTCTCCATGAAATCTTCCCTCTTTGCCCTCACCAGTCACTTTCCCCTGCTTTCCCTCACCTCCCTCTTTTCCACCTTTTGCCTCGCTTGTCTCTTTTCCCTGTTTCCCCTCGCCTGCCTCTCTCACCTCTCTTCCCACGGCGTTCATTTTTCCCGCTTTCACTCGCATTCCTCTATTCCTTCCCTTCCCTCCTCTCTCTCTTTTACCCCTCTCTTCCCGGTCGTGTCTCTTTTCCCTGGACTCTCTCTTTTCCCTCTTCACCCCTCTGTGTCTCTTTCCCCTCTTTCCCCTCTCCTGTGTCTGTCACCTCTCTGCACTCGGTGTCCAATTTTCCCGCTTTCGCTCTCCACTCTCTTTTCCCTCTCATTCATCAACTCTCTCTTTTATCTCTCTCTTCCCAGTCGTGTCTCTTTTTCCCTGGACCCTCTCTTTTCACTCTTTTCCCCTCTGTGTCTCTTTACCCTCTTTCCCCTCTCCTGTGTCTGTCACCTCTCTGCACTCGGTGTCCAATTTTCCCGCTTTCGCTCGCCTCTCTCTTCCCCCTCTCATTCCTCAACTCTCTCTTTTCCCTTGCCTGTCACTTTCCCCTCTTTTGCCTATTCTCCATGAAATCTTCCCTTTTTGCACTCACTAGTCACCTTCCCCGGCTTTCCCTCTCCTCCCTCTTTTCCACCTTTTGCCTCGCTTGTCTCTTTTCCCTGTTTCCCCTCGCATGCCTCTCTCACCTCTCTTCCCTCGGCGTTCATTTTTCCTGCTTTCACTCGCATTCCTCTATTCCCTCCCTTCCCTCCTCTCTCTCTTTTACCTCTCTCTTCCCGGTCGTGTGTCTTTTCCCTCGACTCTCTCTTTTCCCTCTTCCCCCCTCTGTGTCTCTTTCCCCTCTTTCCCCTCTCCTGTGTCTGTCACCTCTCTTCACTCGGTGTCCAATTTTCCCGCTTTCACTCGCCTCTCTCTTTCCCCTCTCATTCCTCAACTCTCTCTTTTCCCTTGCCTGTCACTTTTCCCTCTTTTGCCTGTTCTCCATGAAATCTTCCCTCTTTGCCCTCACCAGTCACTTTCCCCTGCTTTCCCTCAACTCCCTCTTTTCCACCTTTTGCCTCGCTTGTCTCTTTTCCCTGTTTCCCCTCGCCTGCCTCTCTCACCTCTCTTCCCTCGGCGTTCATTTTTCCTGCTTTCACTCGCATTCCTCTATTCCCTCCCTTCCCTCCTCTCTCTCTTTTACCCCTATCTTCCCGGCCGTGTCTCTTTTCCCTGGACTCTCTCTTTTCCCTCTTCCCCCCTCTGTGTCTCTTTCCCCTCTTTCCCCTCTCCTGTGTCTGTCACCTCTCTTCACTCGGTGTCTAATTCTCCCGCTTTCACTCGCCTCTCTCTTTTCCCTCTCATTCCTCAACTCTCTCTTTTCACTCTCTCTTCCCAGTCGTGTCTCTTTTTCCCTCGACTCTCTCTTTTCCCTCTTCACCCCTCTGTGTCTCTTTCCCCTCTTTCCCCTCTCCTGTGTCTGTCACCTCTCTGCACTCGGTGTCCAAGTTTCCCACTTTCACTCCCCTCTCTCTTTCCCCTCTCATTCCTCAACTGTCTCTTTTCCCTTACCTGTCACTTTTCCCTCTTTTGCCTGTTCTCCATGAAATCTTCCCTCTTTGCCCTCACCAGTCACTTTCCCCGGCTTTCCCTCACCTCCCTCTTTTCCACCTTTTGCCTCGCTTGTCTCTTTTCCCTGTTTCCCCTCGCCTGCCTCTCTCACCTCTCTTCCCTCGGCGTTCATTTTTCCTGCTTTCACTCGCATTCCTCTATTCCCTCCCTTCCCTCCTCTCTCTCTTTTACCTCTCTGTTCCCGGTCGTGTGTCTTTTCCCTCGACTCTCTCTTTTCCCTCTTCCCCCCATCTGTGTCTCTTTCCCCTCTTTCCCCTCTCCTTTGTCTGTCACCTCTCTTCACTCGGTGTCTAATTCTCCCGCTTTCCCTCGCCTCTCTCTTTTCCCTCTCATTCCTCAACTCTCTCTTTTCACTCTCTCTTCCCAGTCGTGTCTCTTTTCCCCTGGACTCTCTCTTTTCCCTCTTCACCCCTCTGTGTCTCTTTCCCCTCTTTCCCCTCTCCTGTGTCTGTCACCTCTCTGCACTCGGTGTCCAATTCTCCCGCTTTCACTCGCCTCTCTCTTTCCCCTCTCATTCATCAACTCTCTCTTTTCACTCTCTCTTCCCAGTCGTGTCTCTTTTTCCCTGGACTCTCTCTTTTCCCCGGCTTGTCTCTTTCCCGTCTTTCCCCTCTCCTGTGTCTATCACCTCTCTTCTCTCGGTATCCAATTTTCCCGCTTTCACTCGCCTCTCTCTTTCCCCTCTCATTCCTCAACTCTCTCTTTTCCCTTCCCTGTCACTTTTCCCTCTTTTGCCTGTTCTCCATGAAATCTTCCCTCTTTGCCCTCACCAGTCACTTTCCACTGCTTTCCGTCATTTCCCTCTTTTCCACATTTTGCCTCGCTTGTCTCTTTTCCCTGTTTCCCCTCGCCTGCCTCTCTCACCTCTCTTCCCTCGGCCTTCATTTTTCCCGCTTTCACTCGCATTCCTCTATTCCCTCCCTTCCCTCCTCTCTCTCTTTTACCCCTCTCTTCCCGGTCGTGTCTCTTTTCCCTGGCCTCTCTCTTTTCCCCGGCTTGTCTCTTTCCCCTCTTTCCCCTCTCCTGTGTCTTTCACCTCTCTTCACTCGGTGTCCAATTTTCCCACTTTCACTCGCCTCTCTCTTTCCCCTCTCATTCCTCAACTCTCTCTTTTCACTCTCTCTTCCCAGTCGTGTCTCTTTTCCCTGGACTCTCTCTTTTCCCTCTTCACCCCTCTGTGTCTCTTTCCCCTCTTTCCCCTCTCCTGTGTCTGTCACCTCTCTGCACTCGGTGTCCAATTTTCCCGCTTTCGCTCTCCACTCTCTTTTCCCTCTCATTCATCAACTCTCTCTTTTATCTCTCTCTTCCCAGTCGTGTCTCTTTTTCCCTGGACTCTCTCTTTTCCCCGGCTTGTCTCTTTCCCCTCTTTCCCCTCTCCTATGTCTGTCAGCTCTCTTCTCTCGGTGTCCAAGTTTCCCACTTTCACTCGCCTCTCTCTTTCCCCTCTCATTCCTCAACTGTCTCTTTTCCCTTGCCTGTCACTTTTCCCTCTTTTGCCTATTCTCCATGAAATCTTCCCTCTTTACCCTCACCAGTCACTTCCCCCTGCTTTCCCTCAACTCCCTCTTTTCCACCTTTTGCCTCGCTTGTCTCTTTTCCCTGTTTCCCCTCGCATGCCTCTCTCACCTCTCTTCCCTCGGCGTTCATTTTTCCTGCTTTCACTCGCATTCCTCTATTCCCTCCCTTCCCTCCTCTCTCTCTTTTACCTCTCTCTTCCCGGTCGTGTGTCTTTTCCTTCGACTCTCTCTTTTCCCTCTTCCCCCCTCTGTGTCTCTTTCCCCTCTTTCCCCTCTCCTGTGTCTGTCACCTCTCTTCACTTGGTGTCCAATTTTCCCGCTTTCACTCGCCTCTCTCTTTCCCCTCTCATTCCTCAACTCTCTCTTTTCCCTTGCCTGTCACTTTTCCCTCTTTTGCCTGTTCTCCATGAAATCTTCCCTCTTTGCCCTCACCAGTCACTTTCCCCTGCTTTCCCTCAACTCCCTCTTTTCCACCTTTTGCCTCGCTTGTCTCTTTTCCCTGTTTCCCCTCGCCTGCCTCTCTCACCTCTCTTCCCTCGGCGGTCATTTTTCCTGCTTTCACTCGCATTCCTCTATTCCCTCCCTTCCCTCCTCTCTCTCTTTTACCCCTATCTTCCCTGCCGTGTCTCTTTTCCCTGGACTCTCTCTTTTCCCTCTTCCCCCCTCTGTGTCTCTTTCCCCTCTTTCCCCTCTCCTGTGCCTGTCACCTCTCTTCACTCGGTGTCTAATTCTCCCGCTTTCACTCGCCTCTCTCTTTCCCCTCTCATTCCTCAACTCTCTCTTTTCACTCTCTCTTCCCAGTCGTGTCCCTTTTTCCCTCGACTCTCTCTTTTCCCTCTTCACCCCTCTGTGTCTCTTTCCCCTCTTTCCCCTCTCCTGTGTCTGTCACCTCTCTGCACTCGGTGTCCAATTTTCCCGCTTTCACTCGCCTCTCTCTTTCCCCTCTCATTCATAAACTCTCTCTTTTCACTCTCTCTTCCCAGTCGTGTCCCTTTTTCCCTCGACTCTCTCTTTTCACTCTTTTCCCCTCTGTGTCTCTTTCCCCTCTTTCCCCTCTCCTGTGTCTGTCACCTCTCTTCTCTCGGTGTCCAAGTTTCCCACTTTCACTCCCCTCTCTCTTTCCCCTCTCATTCCTCAACTGTCTCTTTTCCCTTACCTGTCACTTTTCCCTCTTTTGCCTGTTCTCCATGAAATCTTCCCTCTTTGCCCTCACCAGTCACTTTCCCCGGCTTTCCCTCACCTCCCTCTTTTCCAGCTTTTGCCTCGCTTGTCTCTTTTCCCTGTTTCCCCTCGCCTGCCTCTCTCACCTCTCTTCCCTCGGCGTTCATTTTTCCTGCTTTCACTCGCATTCCTCTATTCCCTCCCTTCCCTCCTCTCTCTCTTTTACCTCTCTGTTCCCGGTCGTGTGTCTTTTCCCTCGACTCTCTCTTTTCCCTCTTCCCCCCATCTGTGTCTCTTTCCCCTCTTTCCCCTCTCCTTTGTCTGTCACCTCTCTTCACTCGGTGTCTAATTCTCCCGCTTTCCCTCGCCTCTCTCTTTTCCCTCTCATTCCTCAACTCTCTCTTTTCACTCTCTCTTCCCAGTCGTGTCTCTTTTCCCCTGGACTCTCTCTTTTCCCTCTTCACCCCTCTGTGTCTCTTTCCCCTCTTTCCCCTCTCCTGTGTCTGTCACCTCTCTGCACTCGGTGTCCAATTCTCCCGCTTTCACTCGCCTCTCTCTTTCCCCTCTCATTCATCAACTCTCTCTTTTCACTCTCTCTTCCCAGTCGTGTCTCTTTTTCCCTGGACTCTCTCTTTTCCCCGGCTTGTCTCTTTCCCGTCTTTCCCCTCTCCTGTGTCTATCACCTCTCTTCTCTCGGTATCCAATTTTCCCGCTTTCACTCGCCTCTCTCTTTCCCCTCTCATTCCTCAACTCTCTCTTTTCCCTTCCCTGTCACTTTTCCCTCTTTTGCCTGTTCTCCATGAAATCTTCCCTCTTTGCCCTCACCAGTCACTTTCCACTGCTTTCCCTCATTTCCCTCTTTTCCACATTTTGCCTCGCTTGTCTCTTTTCCCTGTTTCCCCTCGCCTGCCTCTCTCACCTCTCTTCCCTCGGCCTTCATTTTTCCCGCTTTCACTCGCATTCCTCTATTCCCTCCCTTCCCTCCTCTCTCTCTTTTACCCCTCTCTTCCCGGTCGTGTCTCTTTTCCCTGGCCTCTCTCTTTTCCCCGGCTTGTCTCTTTCCCCTCTTTCCCCTCTCCTGTGTCTTTCACCTCTCTTCACTCGGTGTCCAATTTTCCCACTTTCACTCGCCTCTCTCTTTCCCCTCTCATTCCTCAACTCTCTCTTTTCACTCTCTCTTCCCAGTCGTGTCTCTTTTTCCCTGGACTCTCTCTTTTCCCTCTTCCCCCCTCTGTGTCTCTTTCCCCTCTTTCCCCTCTCCTGTGTCTGTCACCTCTCTTCTCTCGGTGTCCAATTTTCCTGCTTTCACCCGCCTCTCTCTTTTCCTTCTCGTTCCTCAACTCTCTCTTTTCCCTTGCCTGTCACTTTTCCCTCTTTTGCCTATTCTCCATGAAATCTTCCCTCTTTGCCCTCACCAGTCACTTTCCCCTGCTTTCCCTCACCTCCCTCTTTTCCACCTTTTGCCTCGCTTGTCTCTTTTCCCTGTTTCCCCTCGCCTGCCTCTCTCACCTCTCTTCCCTCGGCGTTCATTTTTCCCGCTTTCACTCGCATTCCTCTATTCCTTCCCTTCCCTCCTCTCTCTCTTTTACCCCTCTCTTCCCGGTCGTGTCTCTTTTCCCTGGACTCTCTCTTTTCCCTCTTCACCCCTCTGTGTCTCTTTCCCCTCTTTCCCCTCTCCTGTGTCTGTCACCTCTCTGCACTCGGTGTCCAATTTTCCCGCTTTCGCTCTCCACTCTCTTTTCCCTCTCATTCATCAACTCTCTCTTTTATCTCTCTCTTCCCAGTCGTGTCTCTTTTTCCCTGGACCCTCTCTTTTCACTCTTTTCCCCTCTGTGTCTCTTTCCCCTCTTTCCCCTCTCCTGTGTCTGTCACCTCTCTGCACTCGGTGTCCAATTTTCCCGCTTTCGCTCGCCTCTCTCTTCCCCCTCTCATTCCTCAACTCTCTCTTTTCCCTTGCCTGTCACTTTCCCCTCTTTTGCCTATTCTCCATGAAATCTTCCCTTTTTGCACTCACTAGTCACCTTCCCCGGCTTTCCCTCTCCTCCCTCTTTTCCACCTTTTGCCTCGCTTGTCTCTTTTCCCTGTTTCCCCTCGCATGCCTCTCTCACCTCTCTTCCCTCGGCGTTCATTTTTCCTGCTTTCACTCGCATTCCTCTATTCCCTCCCTTCCCTCCTCTCTCTCTTTTACCTCTCTCTTCCCGGTCGTGTGTCTTTTCCTTCGACTCTCTCTTTTCCCTCTTCCCCCCTCTGTGTCTCTTTCCCCTCTTTCCCCTCTCCTGTGTCTGTCACCTCTCTGCACTCGGTGTCCAATTTTCCCGCTTTCGCTCTCCACTCTCTTTTCCCTCTCATTCATCAACTCTCTCTTTTATCTCTCTCTTCCCAGTCGTGTCTCTTTTTCCCTGGACTCTCTCTTTTCCCCGGCTTGTCTCTTTCCCCTCTTTCCCCTCTCCTATGTCTGTCAGCTCTCTTCTCTCGGTGTCCAAGTTTCCCACTTTCACTCGCCTCTCTCTTTCCCCTCTCATTCCTCAACTGTCTCTTTTCCCTTGCCTGTCACTTTTCCCTCTTTTGCCTATTCTCCATGAAATCTTCCCTCTTTACCCTCACCAGTCACTTCCCCCTGCTTTCCCTCAACTCCCTCTTTTCCACCTTTTGCCTCGCTTGTCTCTTTTCCCTGTTTCCCCTCGCATGCCTCTCTCACCTCTCTTCCCTCGGCGTTCATTTTTCCTGCTTTCACTCGCATTCCTCTATTCCCTCCCTTCCCTCCTCTCTCTCTTTTACCTCTCTCTTCCCGGTCGTGTGTCTTTTCCTTCGACTCTCTCTTTTCCCTCTTCCCCCCTCTGTGTCTCTTTCCCCTCTTTCCCCTCTCCTGTGTCTGTCACCTCTCTTCACTTGGTGTCCAATTTTCCCGCTTTCACTCGCCTCTCTCTTTCCCCTCTCATTCCTCAACTCTCTCTTTTCCCTTGCCTGTCACTTTTCCCTCTTTTGCCTGTTCTCCATGAAATCTTCCCTCTTTGCCCTCACCAGTCACTTTCCCCTGCTTTCCCTCAACTCCCTCTTTTCCACCTTTTGCCTCGCTTGTCTCTTTTCCCTGTTTCCCCTCGCCTGCCTCTCTCACCTCTCTTCCCTCGGCGGTCATTTTTCCTGCTTTCACTCGCATTCCTCTATTCCCTCCCTTCCCTCCTCTCTCTCTTTTACCCCTATCTTCCCTGCCGTGTCTCTTTTCCCTGGACTCTCTCTTTTCCCTCTTCCCCCCTCTGTGTCTCTTTCCCCTCTTTCCCCTCTCCTTTGTCTGTCACCTCTCTTCACTCGGTGTCTAATTCTCCCGCTTTCACTCGCCTCTCTCTTTCCCCTCTCATTCCTCAACTCTCTCTTTTCACTCTCTCTTCCCAGTCGTGTCCCTTTTTCCCTCGACTCTCTCTTTTCCCTCTTCACCCCTCTGTGTCTCTTTCCCCTCTTTCCCCTCTCCTGTGTCTGTCACCTCTCTGCACTCGGTGTCCAATTTTCCCGCTTTCACTCGCCTCTCTCTTTCCCCTCTCATTCATAAACTCTCTCTTTTCACTCTCTCTTCCCAGTCGTGTCCCTTTTTCCCTCGACTCTCTCTTTTCACTCTTTTCCCCTCTGTGTCTCTTTCCCCTCTTTCCCCTCTCCTGTGTCTGTCACCTCTCTTCTCTCGGTGTCCAAGTTTCCCACTTTCACTCCCCTCTCTCTTTCCCCTCTCATTCCTCAACTGTCTCTTTTCCCTTACCTGTCACTTTTCCCTCTTTTGCCTGTTCTCCATGAAATCTTCCCTCTTTGCCCTCACCAGTCACTTTCCCCGGCTTTCCCTCACCTCCCTCTTTTCCAGCTTTTGCCTCGCTTGTCTCTTTTCCCTGTTTCCCCTCGCCTGCCTCTCTCACCTCTCTTCCCTCGGCGTTCATTTTTCCTGCTTTCACTCGCATTCCTCTATTCCCTCCCTTCCCTCCTCTCTCTCTTTTACCTCTCTGTTCCCTGTCGTGTGTCTTTTCCCTCGACTCTCTCTTTTCCCTCTTCCCCCCATCTGTGTCTCTTTCCCCTCTTTCCCCTCTCCTTTGTCTGTCACCTCTCTTCACTCGGTGTCTAATTCTCCCGCTTTCCCTCGCCTCTCTCTTTTCCCTCTCATTCCTCAACTCTCTCTTTTCACTCTCTCTTCCCAGTCGTGTCTCTTTTCCCCTGGACTCTCTCTTTTCCCTCTTCACCCCTCTGTGTCTCTTTCCCCTCTTTCCCCTCTCCTGTGTCTGTCACCTCTCTGCACTCGGTGTCCAATTCTCCCGCTTTCACTCGCCTCTCTCTTTCCCCTCTCATTCATCAACTCTCTCTTTTCACTCTCTCTTCCCAGTCGTGTCTCTTTTTCCCTGGACTCTCTCTTTTCCCCGGCTTGTCTCTTTCCCGTCTTTCCCCTCTCCTGTGTCTATCACCTCTCTTCTCTCGGTATCCAATTTTCCCGCTTTCACTCGCCTCTCTCTTTCCCCTCTCATTCCTCAACTCTCTCTTTTCCCTTCCCTGTCACTTTTCCCTCTTTTGCCTGTTCTCCATGAAATCTTCCCTCTTTGCCCTCACCAGTCACTTTCCACTGCTTTCCCTCATTTCCCTCTTTTCCACATTTTGCCTCGCTTGTCTCTTTTCCCTGTTTCCCCTCGCCTGCCTCTCTCACCTCTCTTCCCTCGGCCTTCATTTTTCCCGCTTTCACTCGCATTCCTCTATTCCCTCCCTTCCCTCCTCTCTCTCTTTTACCCCTCTCTTCCCGGTCGTGTCTCTTTTCCCTGGCCTCTCTCTTTTCCCCGGCTTGTCTCTTTCCCCTCTTTCCCCTCTCCTGTGTCTTTCACCTCTCTTCACTCGGTGTCCAATTTTCCCGCTTTCACTCGCCTCTCTCTTTCCCCTCTCATTCCTCAACTCTGTCTTTTCCCTTGCCTGTCACTATTCCCTCTTTTGCCTATTCTCCATGAAATCTTCCCTCTTTGCCCTCACCAGTCACCTTCCCCGGCTTTCCCTCACCTCCCTCTTTTCCACCTTTTGCCTCGCTTGTCTCTTTTCCCTGTTTCCCCTCGCCTGCCTCTCTCACCTCTCTTCCCTCGCCGTTCATTTTTCCCGCTTTCACTCGCATTCCTCTATTCCCTCCCTTCCCTCCTCTCTCTCTTTTACCTCTCTCTTCCCGGTTGTGTCTCTTTTCCCTGGACTCTCTCTTTTCCCTCTTTCCCCCATCTGTGTCTCTTTCCCCTCTTTCCCCTCTCCTGTGTCTGTCACCTCTCTTCTCTCGGTGTCCAATTCTCCCGCTTTCACTCGCCTCTCTCTTTTCCCTCTCATTCCTCAACTCTCTCTTTTCACTCTCTCTTCCCAGTCGTGTCTCTTTTTCCCTGGACTCTCTCTTTTCCCCGGCTTGTCTCTTTCCCCTCTTTCCCCTCTCCTGTATCTGTCACCTCTCTTCACTCGGTGTCTAATTTTCCAACTTTCACTCCCCTCTCTCTTTCCCCTCTCATTCCTCAACTCTCTCTTTTCCCTTGCCTGTCACTTTTCCCTCTTTTGCCTATTCTCCATGAAATCTTCCCTTTTTGCACTCACCAGTCACCTTCCCCGGCTTTCCCTCTCCTCCCTCTTTTCCACCTTTTGCCTCGCTTGTCTCTTTTCCCTGTTTCCCCTCGCCTGCCTCTCTCACCTCTCTTCCCTCGGCGTTCATTTTTCCCGCTTTCACTCGCATTCCTCTATTCCCTCCCTTCCCTCCTCTCTCTCTTTTACCCCTATCTTCCCAGTCGTGTCTCTTTTCCCTGGACTCTCTCTTTTCCCTCTTCCCCCCTCTGTGACTCTTTCCCCTCTTTCCCCTCTCCTTTGTCTGTCACCTCTGTTCACTCGGTGTCTAATTCTCCCGCTTTCACTCGCCTCTCTCTTTTCCCTCTCATTCCTCAACTCTCTCTCTTCACTCTCTCTTCCCAGTCGTGTCTCTTTTTCCCTCGACTCTCTCTTTTCCCTCTTCACCCCTCTGTGTCTCTTTCCCCTCTTTCCCCTCTCCTGTGTCTGTCACCTCTCTGCTCTCGGTGTCCAATTTTCCCGCTTTCACTCGCCTCTCTCTTTCCCCTCTCATTCATCAACTCTCTCTTTTCACTCTCTTATCCCAGTCGTGTCTCTTTTTCCCTGGCCCTCTCTTTTCACTCTTTTCCCCTCTGTGTCTCTTTCCCCTCTTTCCCCTCTCCTGTGTCTGTCACCTCTCTTCTCTCGGTGTCCAAGTTTCCCACTTTCACTCGCCTCTCTCTTGCCCCTCTCATTCCTCAACTGTCTCTTTTCCCTTACCTGTCACTTCTCCCTCTTTTGCCTGTTATCCATGAAATCTTCCCTCTTTGCCCTCACCAGTCACTTTCCCCGGCTTTCCCTCACCTCCCTCTTTTCCAGCTTTTGCCTCGCTTGTCTCTTTTCCCTGTTTCCCCTCGCCTGCCTCTCTCACCTCTCTTCCCTCGGCGTTCATTTTTCCCGCTTTCACTCGCATTTCTCTATTCCCTCCCTTCCCTCCTCTCTCTCTTTTACCCCTATCTTCCCGGTCGTGTGTCTTTTCCCTCGACTCTCTCTTTTCCCTCTTCCCCCCATCTGTGTCTCTTTCCCCTCTTTCCCCTCTCCTGTGTCTGTCACCTCTCTTCACTCGGTGTCCAATTTTCCCGCTTTCACTCGCCTCTCTCTTCCCCCTCTCATTCCTCAACTCTCTCTTTTCCCTTGCCTGTCACTTTCCCCTCTTTTGCCTATTCTCCATGAAATCTTCCCTTTTTGCACTCACCAGTCACCTTCCCCGGCTTTCCCTCTCCTCCCTCTTTTCCACCTTTTGCCTCGCTTGTCTCTTTTCACTGTTTCCCCTCGCCTGCCTCTCTCACCTCTCTCCCCTCGGCGTTCATTTTTCCCACTTTCACTCGCATTCCTCTATTCCCTCCCTTCCCTCCTCTCTCTCTTTTAACTCTCTCTTCCCGGTCGTGTCTCTTTTCCCTGGACTCTCTCTTTTCCCTCTTTTCCCCTCTGTGTCTCTTTCCCCTCTTTCCTCTCTCCTGTGTCTGTCACCTCTCTTCACTCGCTGTCCAATTTTCCCGCTTTCACTCGCCTCTCTCTTTTCCCTCTCATTCCTCAACTCTCTCTTTTCACTCTCTCTTCCCAGTCGTGTCTCTTTTTCCCTGGACCCTCTCTTTTCACTCTTTTCCCCTCTGTGTCTCTTTCCCCTCTTTCCCCTCTCCTATGTCTGTCAGCTCTCTTCTCTCAGTGTCCAATTTCCCCGCTTTCAGTCGCCTCTCTCTTTCCCCTCTCATTCCTCAACTCTCTCTCTTCCCTTGCCTGTCACTTTTCCCTCTTTTGCCTGTTCTCCATGAAATCTTCCCTCTTTGCCCTCACCAGTCACTTTCCACTGCTTTCCCTCATTTCCCTCTTTTCCACATTTTGCCTCGCTTGTCTCTTTTCCCTGTTTCACCTCGCCTGCCTCTCTCACCTCTCTTCCCTCGGCGTTCATTTTTCCCGCTTTCACTCGCATTCCTCTATTCCCTCCCTTCCCTCCTCTCTCTCTTTTACCTCTCTCTTCCCGGTCGTGTCTCTTTTTCCCTGGACTCTCTCTTTTCCCTCTTTCCCCCTCTGTGTCTCTTTCCCCTCTTTCCCCTCTCCTGTGTCTGTCACCTCTCTTCACTCACTGTCCAATTTTCCGACTTTCACTCGCCTCTCTCTTTCCCCTCTCATTCATCAACTCTCTCTGTTCACTCTCTCTTCCCGGTCGTGTCTCTTTTTCCCTGGACTCTCTCTTTTCCCTCTTCCCCCCATCTCTGTCTCTTTCCCCTCTTTCCCCTCTCCTGTGTCTGTCACCTCTCTTCTCTCGGTGTCCAATTTTCCCGCTTTCACTCGCCTCTCTCTTTCCCCTCTCATTCCTCAACTGTCTCTTTTCCCTTACCTGTCACTTCTCCCTCTTTTGCCTGTTCTCCATGAAATCTTCCCTCTTTGCCCTCACCAGTCACTTTCCCCGGCTTTCCCTCACCTCCCTCTTTTCCAGCTTTTGCCTCGCTTGTCTCTTTTCCCTGTTTCCCCTCGCCTGCCTCTCTCACCTCTCTTCCCTCGGCGTTCATTTTTCCCGCTTTCACTCGCATTTCTCTATTCCCTCCCTTCCCTCCTCTCTCTCTTTTACCCCTATCTTCCCGGTCGTGTGTCTTTTCCCTCGACTCTCTCTTTTCCCTCTTCCCCCCATCTGTGTCTCTTTCCCCTCTTTCCCCTCTCCTGTGTCTGTCACCTCTCTTCACTCGGTGTCCAATTTTCCCGCTTTCGCTCGCCTCTCTCTTCCCCCTCTCATTCCTCAACTCTCTCTTTTCCCTTGCCTGTCACTTCTCCCTCTTTTGCCTATTCTCCATGAAATCTTCCCTTTTTGCACTCACCAGTCACCTTCCCCGGCTTTCCCTCTCCTCCCTGTTTTCCACCTTTTGCCTCGCTTGTCTCTTTTCCCTGTTTCCCCTCGCCTGCCTCTCTCACCTCTCTCCCCTCGGCGTTCATTTTTCCTGCTTTCACTCGCATTCCTCTATTCCCTCCCTTCCCTCCTCTCTCTCTTTTACCCCTCTCTTCCCGGTCGTGTCTCTTTTCCCTCGACTCTCTCTTTTCCCCGGCTTGTCTCTTTCCCCTCTTGCCCCTCTCCTGTATCTGTCACCTCTCTTCACTCGGTGTCTAATTTTCCCGTTTTCACTCGCCTCTCTCTTCCCCCTCTCATTCCTCAACTCTCTCTTTTCCCTTGCCTGTCACTTTTCCCTCTTTTGCCTGTTCTCCATGAAATCTTCCCTCTTTGCCCTCACCAGTCACTTTCCCCTGCTTTCCCTCACCTCCCTCTTTTCCACCTTTTGCTTCGCTTGTCTCTTTTCCCTGTTTCCCCTCGCCTGCCTCTCTCACCTCTCTTCCCTCATCCTTCATTTTTCCCGCTTTCACTCGCATTCCTCTATTCCCTCCCTTCCCTCCTCTCTCTCTGTTACCTCTCTCTTCCCGGTCGTGTCTCTTTTCCCTGGACTCCCTCTTTTCCCTCTCATTCATCAACTCTCTCTTTTCACTCTCTTTTCCCAGTCGTGTCTCTTTTTCCCTGGACTCTCTCTTTTCCCTCTTTCCCCGTCTGTGTCTCTTTCCCCTCTTTCCCCTCTCCTGTGTCTGTCACCTCTCTTCACTCACTGTCCAATTTTCCGACTTTCACTCGCCTCTCTCTTTCCCCTCTCATTCATCAACTCTCTCTGTTCACTCTCTCTTCCCGGTCGTGTCTCTTTTTCCCTGGACTCTCTCTTTTCCCTCTTCCCCCCATCTGTGTCTCTTTCCCCTCTTTCCCCTCTCCTGTGTCTGTCACCTCTGTTCACTCGGTGTCTAATTCTCCCGCTTTCACTCGCCTCTCTCTTTTCCCTCTCATTCCTCAACACTCTCTTTTACCTCTCTCTTCCAAGTCGTGTCTCTTTTTCCCTGGATTCTCTCTTTCCCCCTCTGTGTCTCTTTCCCCTCTTTCCTCTCTCCTGTGTCTGTCACCTCTCTTCACTCGGTGTCCAATTTTCCCGCTTTCACTCGCCTCTCTCTTTCCCCTCTCATTCCTCAACTCTGTCTTTTCCCTTGCCTGTCACTATTCCCTCTTTTGCCTATTCTCCATGAAATCTTCCCTCTTTGCCCTCACCAGTCACCTTCCCCGGCTTTCCCTCACCTCCCTCTTTTCCACCTTTTGCCTCGCTTGTCTCTTTTCCCTGTTTCCCCTCGCCTGCCTCTCTCACCTCTCTTCCCTCGCCGTTCATTTTTCCCGCTTTCACTCGCATTCCTCTATTCCCTCCCTTCCCTCCTCTCTCTCTTTTACCTCTCTCTTCCCGGTTGTGTCTCTTTTCCCTGGACTCTCTCTTTTCCCTCTTTCCCCCATCTGTGTCTCTTTCCCCTCTTTCCCCTCTCCTGTGTCTGTCACCTCTCTTCTCTCGGTGTCCAATTCTCCCGCTTTCACTCGCCTCTCTCTTTTCCCTCTCATTCCTCAACTCTCTCTTTTCACTCTCTCTTCCCAGTCGTGTCTCTTTTTCCCTGGACTCTCTCTTTTCCCCGGCTTGTCTCTTTCCCCTCTTTCCCCTCTCCTGTATCTGTCACCTCTCTTCACTCGGTGTCTAATTTTCCAACTTTCACTCCCCTCTCTCTTTCCCCTCTCATTCCTCAACTCTCTCTTTTCCCTTGCCTGTCACTTTTCCCTCTTTTGCCTATTCTCCATGAAATCTTCCCTTTTTGCACTCACCAGTCACCTTCCCCGGCTTTCCCTCTCCTCCCTCTTTTCCACCTTTTGCCTCGCTTGTCTCTTTTCCCTGTTTCCCCTCGCCTGCCTCTCTCACCTCTCTTCCCTCGGCGTTCATTTTTCCCGCTTTCACTCGCATTCCTCTATTCCCTCCCTTCCCTCCTCTCTCTCTTTTACCCCTATCTTCCCAGTCGTGTCTCTTTTCCCTGGACTCTCTCTTTTCCCTCTTCCCCCCTCTGTGACTCTTTCCCCTCTTTCCCCTCTCCTTTGTCTGTCACCTCTGTTCACTCGGTGTCTAATTCTCCCGCTTTCACTCGCCTCTCTCTTTTCCCTCTCATTCCTCAACTCTCTCTCTTCACTCTCTCTTCCCAGTCGTGTCTCTTTTTCCCTGGACTCTCTCTTTTCCCTCTTCCCCCCTCTGTGTCTCTTTCCCCTCTTTCCCCTCTCCTGTGTCTGTCACCTCTCTGCTCTCGGTGTCCAATTTTCCCGCTTTCACTCGCCTCTCTCTTTCCCCTCTCATTCATCAACTCTCTCTCTTCACTCTCTCTTCCCAGTCGTGTCTCTTTTTCCCTGGACTCTCTCTTTTCCCTCTTCACCCCTCTGTGTCTCTTTCCCCTCTTTCCCCTCTCCTGTGTCTGTCACCTCTCTTCTCTCGGTGTCCAATTTTCCCGCTTTCACTCGCCTCTCTCTTCCCCCTCTCATTCCTCAACTCTCTCTTTTCCCTTGCCTGTCACTTTCCCCTCTTTTGCCTATTCTCCATGAAATCTTCCCTTTTTGCACTCACCAGTCACCTTCCCCGGCTTTCCCTCTCCTCCCTCTTTTCCACCTTTTGCCTCGCTTGTCTCTTTTCACTGTTTCCCCTCGCCTGCCTCTCTCACCTCTCTCCCCTCGGCGTTCATTTTTCCCACTTTCACTCGCATTCCTCTATTCCCTCCCTTCCCTCCTCTCTCTCTTTTAACTCTCTCTTCCCGGTCGTGTCTCTTTTCCCTGGACTCTCTCTTTTCCCTCTTTTCCCCTCTGTGTCTCTTTCCCCTCTTTCCTCTCTCCTGTGTCTGTCACCTCTCTTCACTCGCTGTCCAATTTTCCCGCTTTCACTCGCCTCTCTCTTTTCCCTCTCATTCCTCAACTCTCACTTTTCACTCTCTCTTCCCAGTCGTGTCTCTTTTTCCCTGGACCCTCTCTTTTCACTCTTTTCCCCTCTGTGTCTCTTTCCCCTCTTTCCCCTCTCCTATGTCTGTCAGCTCTCTTCTCTCGGTGTCCAATTTCCCCGCTTTCAGTCGCCTCTCTCTTTCCCCTCTCATTCCTCAACTCTCTCTTTTCCCTTGCCTGTCACTTTTCCCTCTTTTGCCTGTTCTCCATGAAATCTTCCCTCTTTGCCCTCACCAGTCACCTTCCCCGGCTTTCCCTCACCTCCCTCTTTTCCAGCTTTTGCCTCGCTTGTCTCTTTTCCCTGTTTCCCCTCGCCTGCCTCTCTCACCTCTCTTCCCTCGCCGTTCATTTTTCCCGCTTTCACTCGCATTCCTCTATTCCCTCCCTTCCCTCCTCTCTCTCTTTTACCCCTCTCTTCCCGGTCGTGTCTCTTTTCCCTCGACTCTCTCTTTTCCCCGGCTTGTCTCTTTCCCCTCTTGCCCCTCTCCTGTATCTGTCACCTCTCTTCACTCGGTGTCTAATTTTCCCGTTTTCACTCGCCTCTCTCTTTTCCCTCTCATTCATCAACTCTCTCTTTTATCTCTCTCTTCCCAGTCGTGTCTCTTTTTCCCTCGAATCTCTCTTTTCCCCGGCTTGTCTCTTTCCCCTCTTGCCCCTCTCCTGTATCTGTCACCTCTCTTCACTCGGTGTCTAATTTTCCCGTTTTCACTCGCCTCTCTCTTCCCCCTCTCATTCCTCAACTCTCTCTTTTCCCTTGCCTGTCACTTTTCCCTCTTTTGCCTGTTCTCCATGAAATCTTCCCTCTTTGCCCTCACCAGTCACTTTCCCCTGCTTTCCCTCACCTCCCTCTTTTCCACCTTTTGCTTCGCTTGTCTCTTTTCCCTGTTTCCCCTCGCCTGCCTCTCTCACCTCTCTTCCCTCATCCTTCATTTTTCCCGCTTTCACTCGCATTCCTCTATTCCCTCCCTTCCCTCCTCTCTCTCTGTTACCTCTCTCTTCCCGGTCGTGTCTCTTTTCCCTGGACTCCCTCTTTTCCCTCTCATTCATCAACTCTCTCTTTTCACTCTCTTTTCCCAGTCGTGTCTCTTTTTCCCTGGACTCTCTCTTTTCCCTCTTTCCCCCTCTGTGTCTCTTTCCCCTCTTTCCCCTCTCCTGTGTCTGTCACCTCTCTTCACTCACTGTCCAATTTTCCGACTTTCACTCGCCTCTCTCTTTCCCCTCTCATTCATCAACTCTCTCTGTTCACTCTCTCTTCCCGGTCGTGTCTCTTTTTCCCTGGACTCTCTCTTTTCCCTCTTCCCCCCATCTGTGTCTCTTTCCCCTCTTTCCCCTCTCCTGTGTCTGTCACCTCTCTTCTCTCGGTGTCCAATTTTCCCGCTTTCACTCGCCTCTCTCTTTCCCCTCTCATTCCTCAACTGTCTCTTTTCCCTTGCCTGTCACTTTTCCCTCTTTTGCCTGTTCTCCATGAAATCTTCCCTCTTTGCCCTCACCAGTCACTTTCCCCTGCTTTCCCTCATTTCCCTCTTTTCCACCTTTTGCCTCGCTTGTCTCTTTTCCCTGTTTCCCCTCGCCTGCCTCTCTCACCTCTCTTCCCTCGGCGTTCATTTTTCCCGCTTTCCCTCGCATTCCTCTATTCCCTCCCTTCCCTCCTCTCTCTCTTTTACCTCTCTCTTCCCGGTTGTGTCTCTTTTCCCTGGACTCTCTCTTTTCCCTCTTTCCCCCATCTGTGTCTCTTTCCCCTCTTTCCCCTCTCCTGTGTCTGTCACCTCTCTTCTCTCGGTGTCCAATTCTCCCGCTTTCACTCGCCTCTCTCTTTTCCCTCTCATTCCTCAACTCTCTCTTTTCACTCTCTCTTCCCAGTCGTGTCTCTTTTTCCCTGGACTCTCTCTTTTCCCCGGCTTGTCTCTTTCCCCTCTTTCCCCTCTCCTGTATCTGTCACCTCTCTTCACTCGGTGTCTAATTTTCCAACTTTCACTCCCCTCTCTCTTTCCCCTCTCATTCCTCAACTCTCTCTTTTCCCTTGCCTGTCACTTTTCCCTCTTTTGCCTATTCTCCATGAAATCTTCCCTTTTTGCACTCACCAGTCACCTTCCCCGGCTTTCCCTCTCCTCCCTCTTTTCCACCTTTTGCCTCGCTTGTCTCTTTTCCCTGTTTCCCCTCGCCTGCCTCTCTCACCTCTCTTCCCTCGGCGTTCATTTTTCCCGCTTTCACTCGCATTCCTCTATTCCCTCCCTTCCCTCCTCTCTCTCTTTTACCCCTATCTTCCCAGTCGTGTCTCTTTTCCCTGGACTCTCTCTTTTCCCTCTTCCCCCCTCTGTGACTCTTTCCCCTCTTTCCCCTCTCCTTTGTCTGTCACCTCTGTTCACTCGGTGTCTAATTCTCCCGCTTTCACTCGCCTCTCTCTTTTCCCTCTCATTCCTCAACTCTCTCTCTTCACTCTCTCTTCCCAGTCGTGTCTCTTTTTCCCTGGACTCTCTCTTTTCCCTCTTCCCCCCTCTGTGTCTCTTTCCCCTCTTTCCCCTCTCCTGTGTCTGTCACCTCTCTGCTCTCGGTGTCCAATTTTCCCGCTTTCACTCGCCTCTCTCTTTCCCCTCTCATTCATCAACTCTCTCTCTTCACTCTCTCTTCCCAGTCGTGTCTCTTTTTCCCTGGACTCTCTCTTTTCCCTCTTCACCCCTCTGTGTCTCTTTCCCCTCTTTCCCCTCTCCTGTGTCTGTCACCTCTCTTCTCTCGGTGTCCAATTTTCCCGCTTTCACTCGCCTCTCTCTTCCCCCTCTCATTCCTCAACTCTCTCTTTTCCCTTGCCTGTCACTTTCCCCTCTTTTGCCTATTCTCCATGAAATCTTCCCTTTTTGCACTCACCAGTCACCTTCCCCGGCTTTCCCTCTCCTCCCTCTTTTCCACCTTTTGCCTCGCTTGTCTCTTTTCACTGTTTCCCCTCGCCTGCCTCTCTCACCTCTCTCCCCTCGGCGTTCATTTTTCCCACTTTCACTCGCATTCCTCTATTCCCTCCCTTCCCTCCTCTCTCTCTTTTAACTCTCTCTTCCCGGTCGTGTCTCTTTTCCCTGGACTCTCTCTTTTCCCTCTTTTCCCCTCTGTGTCTCTTTCCCCTCTTTCCTCTCTCCTGTGTCTGTCACCTCTCTTCACTCGCTGTCCAATTTTCCCGCTTTCACTCGCCTCTCTCTTTTCCCTCTCATTCCTCAACTCTCACTTTTCACTCTCTCTTCCCAGTCGTGTCTCTTTTTCCCTGGACCCTCTCTTTTCACTCTTTTCCCCTCTGTGTCTCTTTCCCCTCTTTCCCCTCTCCTATGTCTGTCAGCTCTCTTCTCTCGGTGTCCAATTTCCCCGCTTTCAGTCGCCTCTCTCTTTCCCCTCTCATTCCTCAACTCTCTCTTTTCCCTTGCCTGTCACTTTTCCCTCTTTTGCCTGTTCTCCATGAAATCTTCCCTCTTTGCCCTCACCAGTCACCTTCCCCGGCTTTCCCTCACCTCCCTCTTTTCCAGCTTTTGCCTCGCTTGTCTCTTTTCCCTGTTTCCCCTCGCCTGCCTCTCTCACCTCTCTTCCCTCGCCGTTCATTTTTCCCGCTTTCACTCGCATTCCTCTATTCCCTCCCTTCCCTCCTCTCTCTCTTTTACCCCTCTCTTCCCGGTCGTGTCTCTTTTCCCTCGACTCTCTCTTTTCCCCGGCTTGTCTCTTTCCCCTCTTGCCCCTCTCCTGTATCTGTCACCTCTCTTCACTCGGTGTCTAATTTTCCCGTTTTCACTCGCCTCTCTCTTTTCCCTCTCATTCATCAACTCTCTCTTTTATCTCTCTCTTCCCAGTCGTGTCTCTTTTTCCCTCGAATCTCTCTTTTCCCCGGCTTGTCTCTTTCCCCTCTTGCCCCTCTCCTGTATCTGTCACCTCTCTTCACTCGGTGTCTAATTTTCCCGTTTTCACTCGCCTCTCTCTTCCCCCTCTCATTCCTCAACTCTCTCTTTTCCCTTGCCTGTCACTTTTCCCTCTTTTGCCTGTTCTCCATGAAATCTTCCCTCTTTGCCCTCACCAGTCACTTTCCCCTGCTTTCCCTCACCTCCCTCTTTTCCACCTTTTGCTTCGCTTGTCTCTTTTCCCTGTTTCCCCTCGCCTGCCTCTCTCACCTCTCTTCCCTCATCCTTCATTTTTCCCGCTTTCACTCGCATTCCTCTATTCCCTCCCTTCCCTCCTCTCTCTCTGTTACCTCTCTCTTCCCGGTCGTGTCTCTTTTCCCTGGACTCCCTCTTTTCCCTCTCATTCATCAACTCTCTCTTTTCACTCTCTTTTCCCAGTCGTGTCTCTTTTTCCCTGGACTCTCTCTTTTCCCTCTTTCCCCCTCTGTGTCTCTTTCCCCTCTTTCCCCTCTCCTGTGTCTGTCACCTCTCTTCACTCACTGTCCAATTTTCCGACTTTCACTCGCCTCTCTCTTTCCCCTCTCATTCATCAACTCTCTCTGTTCACTCTCTCTTCCCGGTCGTGTCTCTTTTTCCCTGGACTCTCTCTTTTCCCTCTTCCCCCCATCTGTGTCTCTTTCCCCTCTTTCCCCTCTCCTGTGTCTGTCACCTCTCTTCTCTCGGTGTCCAATTTTCCCGCTTTCACTCGCCTCTCTCTTTCCCCTCTCATTCCTCAACTGTCTCTTTTCCCTTGCCTGTCACTTTTCCCTCTTTTGCCTGTTCTCCATGAAATCTTCCCTCTTTGCCCTCACCAGTCACTTTCCCCTGCTTTCCCTCATTTCCCTCTTTTCCACCTTTTGCCTCGCTTGTCTCTTTTCCCTGTTTCCCCTCGCCTGCCTCTCTCACCTCTCTTCCCTCGGCGTTCATTTTTCCCGCTTTCCCTCGCATTCCTCTATTCCCTCCCTTCCCTCCTCTCTCTCTTTTACCTCTCTCTTCCCGGTCGTGTCTCTTTTTCCCTCGACTCTCTCTTTTCCCTCTTCACCCCTCTGTGTCTCTTTCCCCTCTTTCCCCTCTCCTGTGTCTGTCACCTCTCTTCATTCGGTGTCCAATTTTCCCGCTTACGCTCGCCTCTCTCTTTTCCCTCTCATTCATCAACTCTCTCTTTTACCTCTCTCTTCCCAGTCGTGTCTCTTTTTCCCTGGACTCTCTCTTTTCCCCGGCTTGTCTCTTTCCCCTCTTTCCCCTCTCCTGTGTCTATCACCTCTCTGCACTCGGTGTCCAATTTCCCGCTTTCACTCGCCTGTCTCTTTCCCCTCTCATTCATCAACTCTCTCCTTTCACTCTCTCTTCGCAGTCGTGTCTCTTTTTCCCTGGACCCTCCCTTTTCACTCTTTTCCCCTCTGTGTCTCTTTCCCCTCTTTCCCCTCTCCTGTGTCTGTCACCTCTCTTCACTCGGTGTCTAATTTTCCCACTTTCACTCGCCTCTCTCTTCCCCCTCTCATTCCTCAACTCTCTCTTTTCCCTTGCCTGTCACTTTCCCCTCTTTTGCCTGTTCTCCATGAAATCTTCCCTCTTTGCCCTCACCAGTCACTTTCCCCTGCTTTCCCTCATTTCCCTCTTTTCCACCTTTTCCCTCGCTTGTCTCTTTTCCCTGTTTCCCCTCGCCTGCCTCTCTCACCTCTCTTCCCTCGGCGTTCATTTTTCCCGCTTTCCCTCGCATTCCTCTATTCCCTCCCTTCCCTCCTCTCTCTCTTTTACCTCTCTCTTCCCGGTCGTGTCTCTTTTCCCTGGCCTCTCTCTTTTCCCCGGCTTGTCTCTTTCCCCTCTTTCCCCTCTCCTGTGTCTTTCACCTCTCTTCACTCGGTGTCCAATTTTCCCACTTTCACTCGCCTCTCTCTTCCCCCTCTCATTCCTCAACTCTCTCTTTTCCCCCGCTTTTCTCTTTTCCCTGTTTCCCCTCGCCTGTGTCTCTCACCTCTGTTCTCTCGGCGTTCATTTTTCCTGCTTTCACTCGCCTTCCTCTATTCCCTCCCATTCCACCACACCCTCTTTTCCCTCTCTCTTCCCTGTCCTTTCTCTTTTCCCTGGATTCTCTCTTTCCCCCCGCTTGTCTCTTCCCCCTCTTTCCCCTCTCCTGTGTCTGTCACCTCTCTTCACTCGGTGTCTCAATTTCCCACTTTCACTCGCCCCTCTCTTTTCCCTCTCATTCATCAACTCTCTCTTTTCACTGTCTCTTCCCAGTCGTGTCTCTTTTCCCTGGATAGTCTATTTCCCCGGCTTGTCTCTTTTCCCTGTTTCCCCTCGCCTGTCTCTCTCACCTCTGTTCTGTCGGCGTTCATTTTTCCTGCTTTCACTCGCCTTCCTCTATTCCCTCCCTTCCCTCCACTCCCTCTTTTCCCTCTCTCTTCCCTGTCCTGTCTCTTTTCCCTGGACTCTCTCTTCCCCCCCCGCTTGTCTCTTCCCCCTCTTTCCCCTCTCCTGTGTCTGTCACCTCTCTTCACTCGGTGTCTCAATTTCCCACTTTCACTCGCCCCTCTCTTTTCCCTCTCATTCATCAACTCTCTCTTTTCACTGTCTCTTCCCAGTCGTGTCTCTTTTCCCTGGACACATTCTTTTCCCTCTCTCTTCGCTGTCCTGTCTCTTTTCCCTGGACTCTCTCTTTTCCCCCGCTTGCCTCTTTTCCCTGTTTCCCCTCGCCTGTCTCTCTCACCTCTGTTCTCTCGGCGTTCATTTTTCCCGCTTCCACTCGCCTTCCTCTATTCCCTCCCTTTCCTCCACTCCCTCTTTTCCCTCTCTCTTCCCTGTCCTATCTCTTTTCCCTGGACTCTGTCTTTTCCCCCGCTTGCCTCTTTTCCCTGTTTCCCCTCTCCTGTGTCTGTCACCTCTCTTCACTCGGTGTCTCATTTTCCCGCTTTCACTCGCCCCTCTCTTTTCCCTCTCATTCCTCAACTCTCTCTTTTCACTGTCTCTTCCCAGTCGTGTCTCTTTTCCCTGGACTCTCTATTTTCCCCCGCTTTTCTCTTTTCCCTGTTTCCCCTCGCCTGTGTCTCTCACCTCTGTTCTCTCGGCGTTCATATTTCCTGCTTTCACTCGCCTTCCTCTATTCCCTCCCTTTCCACCACTCCCTCTTTTCCCTCTCTCTTCCCTGTCCTGTCTCTTTTCCCTGGGCTCTCTCTTTCCCCCCGCTTGTCTCTTCCCCCTCTTTCCCCTCTCCTGTGTCTGTCACCTCTCTTCACTCGGTGTCTCATTTTCCCGCTTTCACTCGCCCCTCTCTTTTCCCTCTCATTCCTCAACTCTCTCTTTTCACTCTCTCTTCCCAGTCGTGTCTCTTTTCCCTGGACTCTCTCTTTTCCCCCGCTTGCCTCTTTTCCCTGTTTCCCCTTGCCTGTCTCTCTCACCTCTGTTCTCTCGGCGTTCATTTTTCCCGCTTTCACTCGCCTTCCTCTATTCCCTCCCTTCCCTCCACTCCCTCTTTTCCCTCTCTCTTCCCTGTCCTGTCTCTTTTCCCTGGACTCTCTCTTCTCCCCCGCTTGTCTCTTCCCCCTCTTTCCCCTCTCCTGTGTCTGTCACCTCTCTTCACTCGGTGTCTCATTTTCCCGCTTTCACTCGCCCCTCTCTTTTCCCTCTCATTCCTCAAGTCTCTCTTTTCCCTCTCTCTTCCCTGTCCTGTCTCTTTTCCCTGGACGGTCTCTTTTCCCCCGCTTTTCTCTTTTCCCTGTTTCCCCTTGCCTGTCTCTCTCACCTCTGTTCTCTCGGCGTTCATTTTTCCCGCTTCCACTCGCCTTCCTCTATTCCCTCCCTTTCCTCCACTCCCTCTTTTCCCTCTCTCTTCCCTGTCCCGTCTCTTTTCCCTGGACTCTCTCTTTTCCCCCGCTTGTCTCTTCCCCCTCTTTCTCCTCTCCTGTGTGTGTCACCTCTCTTCACTCGGTGTCTCAATTTCCCACTTTCACTCGCCCCTCTCTTTTCCCTCTCATTCATCAACTCTCTCTTTTCACTGTCTCTTCCCAGTCGTGTCTCTTTTCCCTGGATAGTCTATTTCCCCGGCTTGTCTCTTTTCCCTGTTTCCCCTCGCCTGTCTCTCTCACCTCTGTTCTGTCGGCGTTCATTTTTCCTGCTTTCACTCGCCTTCCTCTATTCCCTCCCTTCCCTCCACTCCCTCTTTTCCCTCTCTCTTCCCTGTCCTGTCTCTTTTCCCTGGACTCTCTCTTTTCCCCCGCTTGTCTCTTCCCCCTCTTTCCCCTCTCCTGTGTCTGTCACCTCTCTTCACTCGGTGTCTCATTTTCCCGCTTTCACTCGCCCCTCTCTTTTCCCTCTCATTCCTCAACTCTCTCTTTTCACTGTCTCTTCCCAGTCGTGTCTCTTTTCCCTGGACACATTCTTTTCCCTCTCTCTTCGCTGTCCTGTCTCTTTTCCCTGGACTCTCTCTTTTCCCCCGCTTGCCTCTTTTCCCTGTTTCCCCTCGCCTGTCTCTCTCACCTCTGTTCTCTCGGCGTTCATTTTTCCCGCTTCCACTCGCCTTCCTCTATTCCCTCCCTTTCCTCCACTCCCTCTTTTCCCTCTCTCTTCCCTGTCCTGTCTCTTTTCCCTGGGCTCTCTCTTTCCCCCCGCTTGTCTCTTTTCCCTGTTTCCCCTCGCCTGTCTCTCTCACCTCTGTTCTCTCGGCGTTCATTTTTCCCGCTTTCACTCGCCTTCCTCTATTCCCTCCCTTTCCTCCACACCCTCTTTTCCCTCTCTCTTCCCTGTCCTTTCTCTTTTCCCTGGACTCTCTCTTTTCCCCCGCTTGTCTCTTCCCCCTCTTTCTCCTCTCCTGTGTCTGTCACCTCTCTTCACTCGGTGTCTCAATTTCCCACTTTCGCTCGCCCCTCTCTTTTCCCTCTCATTCATCAACTCTCTCTTTTCACTGTCTCTTCCCAGTCGTGTCTCTTTTCCCTGGATAGTCTCTTTTCCCCGGCTTGTCTCTTTTCCCTGTTTCCCCTCGCCTGTCTCTCTCACCTCTGTTCTGTCGGCGTTCATTTTTCCTGCTTTCACTCGCCTTCCTCTATTCCCTCCCTTCCCTCCACTCCCTCTTTTCCCTCTCTCTTCCCTGTCCTGTCTCTTTTCCCTGGACTCTCTCTTTTCCCCCGCTTGTCTCTTCCCCCTCTTTCCCCTCTCCTGTGTCTGTCACCTCTCTTCACTCGGTGTCTCATTTTCCCGCTTTCACTCGCCCCTCTCTTTTCCCTCTCATTCATCAACTCTCTCTTTTCACTGTCTCTTCCCAGTCGTGTCTCTTTTCCCTGGACACATTCTTTTCCCTCTCTCTTCGCTGTCCTGTCTCTTTTCCCTGGACTCTCTCTTTTCCCCCGCTTGCCTCTTTTCCCTGTTTCCCCTCGCCTGTCTCTCTCACCTCTGTTCTCTCGGCGTTCATTTTTCCCGCTTCCACTCGCCTTCCTCTATTCCCTCCCTTTCCTCCACTCCCTCTTTTCCCTCTCTCTTCCCTGTCCTATCTCTTTTCCCTGGACTCTGTCTTTTCCCCCGCTTGCCTCTTTTCCCTGTTTCCCCTCTCCTGTGTCTGTCACCTCTCTTCACTCGGTGTCTCATTTTCCCGCTTTCACTCGCCCCTCTCTTTTCCCTCTCATTCCTCAACTCTCTCTTTTCACTGTCTCTTCCCAGTCGTGTCTCTTTTCCCTGGATAATCTCTTTTCCCCGGCTTGTCTCTTTTCCCTGTTTCCCCTCGCCTGTCTCTCTCACCTCTGTTCTCTCAGCGTTCATTTTTCCCGCTTTCACTCGCCTTCCTCTATTCCCTCCCTTTCCTCCACTCCCTCTTTTCCCTCTCTCTTCCCTGTCCTGTCTATTTTCCCTGGACTCTCTCTTTTCCCCCGCTTGTCTATTCCCCGTCTTTCCCCTCTCCTGTGTCTGTCACCTCTCTTCACTCGGTGTCTCATTTTCCCACTTTCACTCGCCTCTCTCTTTTCCGTCTCATTCCTCAGCTCTCTCTTTTCACTCTCTCTTCCCTGTCCTGTCTCTTTTCCCTGGGCTCTCTCTTTTCCCTCTTTCCCCCCGCTTGTCTCTTTCCCCTATTTCCCCTCTCCTGTGTCTGTCACCTCTCTTCACTCGGTGTCTCATTTTCCCGCTTTCACTCGCCCCTCTCTTTTCCCTCTCATTCCTCAACTCTCTCTTTTCACTGTCTCTTCCCAGTCGTGTCTCTTTTCCCTGGACTCTCTCTTTTCCCCCGCTTTTCTCTTTTCCCTGTTTCCCCTCGCCTGTCTCTCTCACCTCTGTTCTCTCGGCGTTCATTTTTCCTGCTTTCACTCGCCTTCCTCTATTCCCTCCCTTTCCTCCACTCCCTCTTTTCCCTCTCTCTTCCCTGTCCTGTCTCTTTTCCCTGGACTCTCTCTTTTCCCCCGCTTGTCTCTTCCCCCTCTTTCCCCTCTCCTGTGTCTGTCACCTCTCTTCACTCGGTGTCTCATTTTCCCGCTTTCACTCGCCCCTCTCTTTTCCCTCTCATTCCTCAACTCTCTCTTTTCACTGTCTCTTCCCAGTCGTGTCTCTTTTCCCTGGACGGTCTCTTTTCCCCCGCTTTTCTCTTTTCCCTGTTTCCCCTCGCCTGTCTCTCTCACATCTGTTCTCTCGGCGTTCATTTTTCCCGCTTTCACTCGCCTTCCTCTATTCCCTCCCTTTCCTCCACACCCTCTTTTCCCTCTCTCTTCCCTGTCCTTTCTCTTTTCCCTGGACTCTCTCTTTTCCCCCGCTTGTCTCTTCCCCCTCTTTCCCCTCTCCTGTGTCTGTCACCTCTCTTCACTCGCTGTCTCATTTTCCCGCTTTCACTCGCCCCTCTCTTTTCCCTCTCATTCCTCAACTCTCTCTTTTCACTGTCTCTTCCCAGTCGTGTCTCTTTTCCCTGGACTCTCTCTTTTCCCCCGCTTGCCTCTTTTCCCTGTTTCCCCTCGCCTGTCTCTCTCACCTCTGTTCTCTCGGCGTTCATTTTTCCCGCTTCCACTCGCCTTCCTCTATTCCCTCCCTTCCCTCCACTCCCTCTTTTCCCTCTCTCTTCCCTGTCCTGTCTCTTTTCCCTGGACTCTCTCTTTTCCCCCGCTTGTCTCTTCCCCCTCTTTCCCCTCTCCTGTGTCTGTCACCTCTCTTCACTCGGTGTCTCATTTTCCCGCTTTCACTCGCCCCTCTCTTTTCCCTCTCATTCCTCAACTCTCTCTTTTCACTGTCTCTTCCCAGTCGTGTCTCTTTTCCCTGGACGGTCTCTTTTCCCCCGCTTTTCTCTTTTCCCTGTTTCCCCTCGCCTGTCTCTCTCACATCTGTTCTCTCGGCGTTCATTTTTCCCGCTTTCACTCGCCTTCCTCTATTCCCTCCCTTTCCTCCACACCCTCTTTTCCCTCTCTCTTCCCTGTCCTTTCTCTTTTCCCTGGACTCTCTCTTTTCCCCCGCTTGTCTCTTCCCCCTCTTTCCCCTCTCCTGTGTCTGTCACCTCTCTTCACTCGGTGTCTCATTTTCCCGCTTTCACTCGCCCCTCTCTTTTCCCTCTCATTCCTCAACTCTCTCTTTTCACTGTCTCTTCCCAGTCGTGTCTCTTTTCCCTGGACTCTCTCTTTTCCCCCGCTTGCCTCTTTTCCCTGTTTCCCCTCGCCTGTCTCTCTCACCTCTGTTCTCTCGGCGTTCATTTTTCCCGCTTCCACTCGCCTTCCTCTATTCCCTCCCTTCCCTCCACTCCCTCTTTTCCCTCTCTCTTCCCTGTCCTGTCTCTTTTCCCTGGGCTCTCTCTTTCCCCCCGCTTGTCTCTTCCCCCTCTTTCCCCTCTCCTGTGTCTGTCACCTCTCTTCACTCGGTGTCTCATTTTCCCGCTTTCACTCGCCCCTCTCTTTTCCCTCTCATTCCTCAACTCTCTCTTTTCACTGTCTCTTCCCAGTCGTGTCTCTTTTCCCTGGACTCTCTCTTTTCCCCCGCTTTTCTCTTTTCCCTGTTTCCCCTCGCCTGTGTCTCTCACCTCTGTTCTGTCGGCGTTCATTTTTCCTGCTTTCACTCGCCTTCCTCTATTCCCTCCCTTTCCACCACTCCCTCTTTTCCCTCTCTCTTCCCTGTCCTGTCTCTTTTCCCTGGGCTCTCTCTTTTCCCCCGCTTGTCTATTTTCCCTGTTTCCCCTCGCCTGTCTCTCTCACATCTGTTCTCTCGGCGTTCATTTTTCCCGCTTTCACTCGCCTTCCTCTATTCCCTCCCTTTCCTCCACTCCCTCTTTTCCCTCTCTCTTCCCTGTCCTGTCTCTTTTCCCTGGGCTCTCTCTTTCCCCCCGCTTGTCTCTTCCCCCTCTTTCCCCTCTCCTGTGTCTGTCACCTCTCTTCACTCGGTGTCTCATTTTCCCGCTTTCACTCGCCCCTCTCTTTTCCCTCACATTCCTCAACTCTCTCTTTTCACTGTCTCTTCCCAGTCGTGTCTCTTTTCCCTGGATTCTCTCTTTCCCACTGCTTGTCTCTTTCCCCTATTTCCCCTCTCCTGTGTCTGTCACCTCTCTTCACTCGGTGTCTAATTTCCCCCCTTTCTCTCACCTCTCTCTTTCCTTCTCGTTCCTCACCTCTCTCTTTACCCTTGCCTGTCGCTTTTCCCTCTTTTGCCTATTCTCCATGAACTCTTCCCTCTTTACCCTCACCAGTCACTTTCCCCTGCTTTCCCCTCAACTCCCTCTTTTCCAGCTTTTCCCTCGCTTGTCTCTTTTCCCTGTTTCCCCTCGCCTGTCTCTCTCACCTCTGTTCTCTCAGCGTTCATTTTTCCCGCTTCCACTCGCCTTCCTCTATTCCCTCCCTTCCCTCCACTCCCTCTTTTCCCTCTCTCTTCCCTGTCCTGTCTCTTTTCCCTGGACTCTCTCTTTTCCCCCGCTTGCCTCTTTTCCCTGTTTCCCCTCGCCTGTCTCTCTCACCTCTGTTCTCTCGGCGTTCATTTCCCCCTCTTTCACTCGCCTTCCTCTATTCCCTCCCTTCCCTCCACTCCCTCTTTTCCCTCTCTCTTCCCTGTCCTGTCTCTTTTCCCTGGAGTCTCTCTTTTCCCCCGCTTGTCTCTTTTCCCTGTTTCCCCTCGCCTGTCTCTCTCACCTCTGTTCTCTCAGCGTTCATTTCCCCCTCTTTCACTCGCCTTCCTCTATTCCCTCCCTTTCCTCCACTCCCTCTTTTCCCTCTCTCTTCCCTGTCCTGTCTCTTTTCCCTGGGCTCTCTCTTTCCCCGCGCTTGTCTCTTCCCCCTCTTTCCCCTCTCCTGTGTCTGTCACCTCTCTTCACTCGGTGTCTCATTTTCCCGCTTTCACTCGCCCCTCTCTTTTCCCTCTCATTACTCAACTCTCTCTTTTCACTGTCTCTTCCCAGTCGTGTCTCTTTTCCCTGGACTCTCTCTTTTCCCCCGCTTTTCTCTTTTCCCTGTTTCCCCTCGCCTGTCTCTCTCACCTCTGTTCTCTCGGCGTTCATTTTTCCCGCTTCCACTCGCCTTCCTCTATTCCCTCCCTTCCCTCCACTCCCTCTTTTACCTCTCTATTCCCTGTCCTGTCTCTTTTCCCTGGACTCTCTCTTTTCCCCCGCTTGTCTCTTTTCCCTGTTTCCCCTCGCCTGTCTCTCTCACATCTGTTCTCTCAGCGTTCATTTTTCCCGCTTTCACTCGCCTTCCTCTATTCCCTCCCTTTCCTCCACACCCTCTTTTCCCTCTCTCTTCCCAGTCGTGTCTCTTTTCCCTGGGCTCTCTCTTTCCCCCCGCTTGTCTCTTCCCCCTCTTTCCCCTCTCCTGTGTCTGTCACCTCTCTTCACTCGGTGTCTCATTTTCCCGCTTTCACTCGCCCCTCTCTTTTCCCTCTCATTCCTCAACTCTCTCTTTTCACTGTCTCTTCCCAGTCGTGTCTCTTTTCCCTGGACTCTCTCTTTTCCCCCGCTTTTCTCTTTTCCCTGTTTCCCCTCGCCTGTGTCTCTCACCTCTGTTCTCTCGGCGTTCATTTTTCCTGCTTTCACTCGCCTTCCTCTATTCCCTCCCTTTCCACCACACCCTCTTTTCCCTCACTCTTCCCTGTCCCGTCTCTTTTCCCTGGATTCTCTCTTTCCCCCCGCTTGTCTCTTCCCCCTCTTTCCCCTCTCCTGTGTCTGTCACCTCTCTTCACTCGGTGTCTCAATTTCCCACTTTCACTCGCCCCTCTCTTTTCCCTCTCATTCCTCAACTCTCTCTTTTCACTGTCTCTTCCCAGTCGTGTCTCTTTTCCCTGGACACATTCTTTTCCCTCTCTCTTCGCTGTCCTGTCTCTTTTCCCTGGACTCTCTCTTTTCCCCCGCTTGCCTCTTTTCCCTGTTTCCCCTCGCCTGTCTCTCTCACCTCTGTTCTCTCGGCGTTCATTTTTCCCGCTTCCACTCGCCTTCCTCTATTCCCTCCCTTTCCTCCACTCCCTCTTTTCCCTCTCTCTTCCCTGTCCTTTCTCTTTTCCCTGGACTCTCTCTTTTCCCCCGCTTGCCTCTTTTCCCTGTTTCCCCTCTCCTGTGTCTGTCACCTCTGTTCTCTCGGCGTTCATTTTTCCCGATTCCACTCGCCTTCCTCTATTCCCTCCCTTCCCTCCACTCCCTCTTTTCCCCCTCTCTTCCCTGTCCTGTCTCTTTTCCCTGGACTCTCTCTTTTCCCCCGCTTGTCTCTTTTCCCTGTTTCCCCTCTCCTGTCTCTCTCACATCTGTTCTCTCGGCGTTCATTTTTCCCCCTTTCACTCGCCTTCCTCTATTCCCTCCCTTCCCTCCACTCCCTCTTTCCCCTCTCTCTTCCCTGTCCTGTCTCTTTTCCCTGGGCTCTCTCTTTCCCCCCGCTTGTCTCTTCCCCCTCTTTCCCCTCTCCTGTGTCTGTCACCTCTCTTCACTCGGTGTCTCATTTTCCCGCTTTCACTCGCCCCTCTCTTTTCCCTCTCATTCCTCAACTCTCTCTTTTCACTGTCTCTTCCCAGTCGTGTCTCTTTTCCCTGGACTCTCTCTTTTCCCCCGCTTTTCTCTTTTCCCTGTTTCCCCTCGCCTGTGTCTCTCACCTCTGTTCTCTCGGCGTTCATTTTTCCTGCTTTCACTCGCCTTCCTCTATTCCCTCCCATTCCACCACACCCTCTTTTCCCTCTCTCTTCCCTGTCCTATCTCTTTTCCCTGGATTCTCTCTTTCCCCCCGCTTGTCTCTTCCCCCTCTTTCCCCTCTCCTGTGTCTGTCACCTCTCTTCACTCGGTGTCTCAATTTCCCACTTTCACTCGCCCCTCTCTTTTCCCTCTCATTCATCAACTCTCTCTTTTCACTGTCTCTTCCCAGTCGTGTCTCTTTTCCCTGGATAGTCTATTTCCCCGGCTTGTCTCTTTTCCCTGTTTCCCCTCGCCTGTCTCTCTCACCTCTGTTCTGTCGGCGTTCATTTTTCCTGCTTTCACTCGCCTTCCTCTATTCCCTCCCTTCCCTCCACTCCCTCTTTTCCCTCTCTCTTCCCTGTCCTGTCTCTTTTCCCTGGACTCTCTCTTCCCCCCCCGCTTGTCTCTTCCCCCTCTTTCCCCTCTCCTGTGTCTGTCACCTCTCTTCACTCGGTGTCTCAATTTCCCACTTTCACTCGCCCCTCTCTTTTCCCTCTCATTCATCAACTCTCTCTTTTCACTGTCTCTTCCCAGTCGTGTCTCTTTTCCCTGGACACATTCTTTTCCCTCTCTCTTCGCTGTCCTGTCTCTTTTCCCTGGACTCTCTCTTTTCCCCCGCTTGCCTCTTTTCCCTGTTTCCCCTCGCCTGTCTCTCTCACCTCTGTTCTCTCGGCGTTCATTTTTCCCGCTTCCACTCGCCTTCCTCTATTCCCTCCCTTTCCTCCACTCCCTCTTTTCCCTCTCTCTTCCCTGTCCTATCTCTTTTCCCTGGACTCTGTCTTTTCCCCCGCTTGCCTCTTTTCCCTGTTTCCCCTCTCCTGTGTCTGTCACCTCTCTTCACTCGGTGTCTCATTTTCCCGCTTTCACTCGCCCCTCTCTTTTCCCTCTCATTCCTCAACTCTCTCTTTTCACTGTCTCTTCCCAGTCGTGTCTCTTTTCCCTGGACTCTCTATTTTCCCCCGCTTTTCTCTTTTCCCTGTTTCCCCTCGCCTGTGTCTCTCACCTCTGTTCTCTCGGCGTTCATATTTCCTGCTTTCACTCGCCTTCCTCTATTCCCTCCCTTTCCACCACTCCCTCTTTTCCCTCTCTCTTCCCTGTCCTGTCTCTTTTCCCTGGACTCTCTCTTTTCCCCCGCTTGTCTCTTCCCCCTCTTTCCCCTCTCCTGTGTCTGTCACCTCTCTTCACTCGGTGTCTCATTTTCCCGCTTTCACTCGCCCCTCTCTTTTCCCTCTCATTCCTCAACTCTCTCTTTTCACTCTCTCTTCCCAGTCGTGTCTCTTTTCCCTGGACTCTCTCTTTTCCCCCGCTTGCCTCTTTTCCCTGTTTCCCCTTGCCTGTCTCTCTCACCTCTGTTCTCTCGGCGTTCATTTTTCCCGCTTTCACTCGCCTTCCTCTATTCCCTCCCTTCCCTCCACTCCCTCTTTTCCCTCTCTCTTCCCTGTCCTGTCTCTTTTCCCTGGACTCTCTCTTCTCCCCCGCTTGTCTCTTCCCCCTCTTTCCCCTCTCCTGTGTCTGTCACCTCTCTTCACTCGGTGTCTCATTTTCCCGCTTTCACTCGCCCCTCTCTTTTCCCTCTCATTCCTCAAGTCTCTCTTTTCCCTCTCTCTTCCCTGTCCTGTCTCTTTTCCCTGGACGGTCTCTTTTCCCCCGCTTTTCTCTTTTCCCTGTTTCCCCTTGCCTGTCTCTCTCACCTCTGTTCTCTCGGCGTTCATTTTTCCCGCTTCCACTCGCCTTCCTCTATTCCCTCCCTTTCCTCCACTCCCTCTTTTCCCTCTCTCTTCCCTGTCCCGTCTCTTTTCCCTGGACTCTCTCTTTTCCCCCGCTTGTCTCTTCCCCCTCTTTCTCCTCTCCTGTGTGTGTCACCTCTCTTCACTCGGTGTCTCATTTTCCCACTTTCACTCGCCCCTCTCTTTTCCCTCTCATTCCTCAACTCTCTCTTTTCACTGTCTCTTCCCAGTCGTGTCTCTTTTCCCTGGACTCTCTATTTTCCCCCGCTTTTCTCTTTTCCCTGTTTCCCCTCGCCTGTCTCTCTCACCTCTGTTCTGTCGGCGTTCATTTTTCCCGCTTTCACTCGCCTTCCTCTATTCCCTCCCTTCCCTCCACTCCCTCTTTTCCCTCTCTCTTCCCTGTCCTGTCTCTTTTCCCTGGACTCTCTCTTTTCCCCCGCTTGTCTCTTCCCCCTCTTTCCCCTCTCCTGTGTCTGTCACCTCTCTTCACTCGGTGTCTCATTTTCCCGCTTTCACTCGCCCCTCTCTTTTCCCTCTCATTCCTCAACTCTCTCTTTTCACTGTCTCTTCCCAGTCGTGTCTCTTTTCCCTGGACACATTCTTTTCCCTCTCTCTTCGCTGTCCTGTCTCTTTTCCCTGGACTCTCTCTTTTCCCCCGCTTGCCTCTTTTCCCTGTTTCCCCTCGCCTGTCTCTCTCACCTCTGTTCTCTCGGCGTTCATTTTTCCCGCTTCCACTCGCCTTCCTCTATTCCCTCCCTTTCCTCCACTCCCTCTTTTCCCTCTCTCTTCCCTGTCCTGTCTCTTTTCCCTGGGCTCTCTCTTTCCCCCCGCTTGTCTCTTTTCCCTGTTTCCCCTCGCCTGTCTCTCTCACCTCTGTTCTCTCGGCGTTCATTTTTCCCGCTTCCACTCGCCTTCCTCTATTCCCTCCCTTTCCTCCACTCCCTCTTTTCCCTCTCTCTTCCCTGTCCTATCTCTTTTCCCTGGACTCTGTCTTTTCCCCCGCTTGCCTCTTTTCCCTGTTTCCCCTCTCCTGTGTCTGTCACCTCTCTTCACTCGGTGTCTCATTTTCCCGCTTTCACTCGCCCCTCTCTTTTCCCTCTCATTCCTCAACTCTCTCTTTTCACTGTCTCTTCCCAGTCGTGTCTCTTTTCCCTGGATAATCTCTTTTCCCCGGCTTGTCTCTTTTCCCTGTTTCCCCTCGCCTGTCTCTCTCACCTCTGTTCTCTCAGCGTTCATTTTTCCCGCTTTCACTCGCCTTCCTCTATTCCCTCCCTTTCCTCCACTCCCTCTTTTCCCTCTCTCTTCCCTGTCCTGTCTCTTTTCCCTGGACTCTCTCTTTTCCCCCGCTTGTCTCTTCCCCGTCTTTCCCCTCTCCTGTGTCTGTCACCTCTCTTCACTCGGTGTCTCATTTTCCCACTTTCACTCGCCTCTCTCTTTTCCGTCTCATTCCTCAGCTCTCTCTTTTCACTCTCTCTTCCCTGTCCTGTCTCTTTTCCCTGGGCTCTCTCTTTTCCCTCTTTCCCCCCGCTTGTCTCTTTCCCCTATTTCCCCTCTCCTGTGTCTGTCACCTCTCTTCACTCGGTGTCTCATTTTCCCGCTTTCACTCGCCCCTCTCTTTTCCCTCTCATTCCTCAACTCTCTCTTTTCACTGTCTCTTCCCAGTCGTGTCTCTTTTCCCTGGACTCTCTCTTTTCCCCCGCTTTTCTCTTTTCCCTGTTTCCCCTCGCCTGTCTCTCTCACCTCTGTTCTCTCGGCGTTCATTTTTCCTGCTTTCACTCGCCTTCCTCTATTCCCTCCCTTTCCTCCACTCCCTCTTTTCCCTCTCTCTTCCCTGTCCTGTCTCTTTTCCCTGGACTCTCTCTTTTCCCCCGCTTGTCTCTTCCCCCTCTTTCCCCTCTCCTGTGTCTGTCACCTCTCTTCACTCGGTGTCTCATTTTCCCGCTTTCACTCGCCCCTCTCTTTTCCCTCTCATTCCTCAACTCTCTCTTTTCACTGTCTCTTCCCAGTCGTGTCTCTTTTCCCTGGACGGTCTCTTTTCCCCCGCTTTTCTCTTTTCCCTGTTTCCCCTCGCCTGTCTCTCTCACATCTGTTCTCTCGGCGTTCATTTTTCCCGCTTTCACTCGCCTTCCTCTATTCCCTCCCTTTCCTCCACACCCTCTTTTCCCTCTCTCTTCCCTGTCCTTTCTCTTTTCCCTGGACTCTCTCTTTTCCCCCGCTTGTCTCTTCCCCCTCTTTCCCCTCTCCTGTGTCTGTCACCTCTCTTCACTCGCTGTCTCATTTTCCCGCTTTCACTCGCCCCTCTCTTTTCCCTCTCATTCCTCAACTCTCTCTTTTCACTGTCTCTTCCCAGTCGTGTCTCTTTTCCCTGGACTCTCTCTTTTCCCCCGCTTGCCTCTTTTCCCTGTTTCCCCTCGCCTGTCTCTCTCACCTCTGTTCTCTCGGCGTTCATTTTTCCCGCTTCCACTCGCCTTCCTCTATTCCCTCCCTTCCCTCCACTCCCTCTTTTCCCTCTCTCTTCCCTGTCCTGTCTCTTTTCCCTGGGCTCTCTCTTTCCCCCCGCTTGTCTCTTCCCCCTCTTTCCCCTCTCCTGTGTCTGTCACCTCTCTTCACTCGGTGTCTCATTTTCCCGCTTTCACTCGCCCCTCTCTTTTCCCTCTCATTCCTCAACTCTCTCTTTTCACTGTCTCTTCCCAGTCGTGTCTCTTTTCCCTGGACGGTCTCTTTTCCCCCGCTTTTCTCTTTTCCCTGTTTCCCCTCGCCTGTCTCTCTCACATCTGTTCTCTCGGCGTTCATTTTTCCCGCTTTCACTCGCCTTCCTCTATTCCCTCCCTTTCCTCCACACCCTCTTTTCCCTCTCTCTTCCCTGTCCTTTCTCTTTTCCCTGGACTCTCTCTTTTCCCCCGCTTGTCTCTTCCCCCTCTTTCCCCTCTCCTGTGTCTGTCACCTCTCTTCACTCGGTGTCTCATTTTCCCGCTTTCACTCGCCCCTCTCTTTTCCCTCTCATTCCTCAACTCTCTCTTTTCACTGTCTCTTCCCAGTCGTGTCTCTTTTCCCTGGACTCTCTCTTTTCCCCCGCTTGCCTCTTTTCCCTGTTTCCCCTCGCCTGTCTCTCTCACCTCTGTTCTCTCGGCGTTCATTTTTCCCGCTTCCACTCGCCTTCCTCTATTCCCTCCCTTCCCTCCACTCCCTCTTTTCCCTCTCTCTTCCCTGTCCTGTCTCTTTTCCCTGGGCTCTCTCTTTCCCCCCGCTTGTCTCTTCCCCCTCTTTCCCCTCTCCTGTGTCTGTCACCTCTCTTCACTCGGTGTCTCATTTTCCCGCTTTCACTCGCCCCTCTCTTTTCCCTCTCATTCCTCAACTCTCTCTTTTCACTGTCTCTTCCCAGTCGTGTCTCTTTTCCCTGGACTCTCTCTTTTCCCCCGCTTTTCTCTTTTCCCTGTTTCCCCTCGCCTGTGTCTCTCACCTCTGTTCTGTCGGCGTTCATTTTTCCTGCTTTCACTCGCCTTCCTCTATTCCCTCCCTTTCCACCACTCCCTCTTTTCCCTCTCTCTTCCCTGTCCTGTCTCTTTTCCCTGGGCTCTCTCTTTTCCCCCGCTTGTCTATTTTCCCTGTTTCCCCTCGCCTGTCTCTCTCACATCTGTTCTCTCGGCGTTCATTTTTCCCGCTTTCACTCGCCTTCCTCTATTCCCTCCCTTTCCTCCACTCCCTCTTTTCCCTCTCTCTTCCCTGTCCTGTCTCTTTTCCCTGGGCTCTCTCTTTCCCCCCGCTTGTCTCTTCCCCCTCTTTCCCCTCTCCTGTGTCTGTCACCTCTCTTCACTCGGTGTCTCATTTTCCCGCTTTCACTCGCCCCTCTCTTTTCCCTCACATTCCTCAACTCTCTCTTTTCACTGTCTCTTCCCAGTCGTGTCTCTTTTCCCTGGATTCTCTCTTTCCCACTGCTTGTCTCTTTCCCCTATTTCCCCTCTCCTGTGTCTGTCACCTCTCTTCACTCGGTGTCTAATTTCCCCCCTTTCTCTCACCTCTCTCTTTCCTTCTCGTTCCTCACCTCTCTCTTTACCCTTGCCTGTCGCTTTTCCCTCTTTTGCCTATTCTCCATGAACTCTTCCCTCTTTACCCTCACCAGTCACTTTCCCCTGCTTTCCCCTCAACTCCCTCTTTTCCAGCTTTTCCCTCGCTTGTCTCTTTTCCCTGTTTCCCCTCGCCTGTCTCTCTCACCTCTGTTCTCTCAGCGTTCATTTTTCCCGCTTCCACTCGCCTTCCTCTATTCCCTCCCTTCCCTCCACTCCCTCTTTTCCCTCTCTCTTCCCTGTCCTGTCTCTTTTCCCTGGACTCTCTCTTTTCCCCCGCTTGCCTCTTTTCCCTGTTTCCCCTCGCCTGTCTCTCTCACCTCTGTTCTCTCGGCGTTCATTTCCCCCTCTTTCACTCGCCTTCCTCTATTCCCTCCCTTCCCTCCACTCCCTCTTTTCCCTCTCTCTTCCCTGTCCTGTCTCTTTTCCCTGGAGTCTCTCTTTTCCCCCGCTTGTCTCTTTTCCCTGTTTCCCCTCGCCTGTCTCTCTCACCTCTGTTCTCTCAGCGTTCATTTCCCCCTCTTTCACTCGCCTTCCTCTATTCCCTCCCTTTCCTCCACTCCCTCTTTTCCCTCTCTCTTCCCTGTCCTGTCTCTTTTCCCTGGGCTCTCTCTTTCCCCGCGCTTGTCTCTTCCCCCTCTTTCCCCTCTCCTGTGTCTGTCACCTCTCTTCACTCGGTGTCTCATTTTCCCGCTTTCACTCGCCCCTCTCTTTTCCCTCTCATTACTCAACTCTCTCTTTTCACTGTCTCTTCCCAGTCGTGTCTCTTTTCCCTGGACTCTCTCTTTTCCCCCGCTTTTCTCTTTTCCCTGTTTCCCCTCGCCTGTCTCTCTCACCTCTGTTCTCTCGGCGTTCATTTTTCCCGCTTCCACTCGCCTTCCTCTATTCCCTCCCTTCCCTCCACTCCCTCTTTTACCTCTCTATTCCCTGTCCTGTCTCTTTTCCCTGGACTCTCTCTTTTCCCCCGCTTGTCTCTTTTCCCTGTTTCCCCTCGCCTGTCTCTCTCACATCTGTTCTCTCAGCGTTCATTTTTCCCGCTTTCACTCGCCTTCCTCTATTCCCTCCCTTTCCTCCACACCCTCTTTTCCCTCTCTCTTCCCAGTCGTGTCTCTTTTCCCTGGGCTCTCTCTTTCCCCCCGCTTGTCTCTTCCCCCTCTTTCCCCTCTCCTGTGTCTGTCACCTCTCTTCACTCGGTGTCTCATTTTCCCGCTTTCACTCGCCCCTCTCTTTTCCCTCTCATTCCTCAACTCTCTCTTTTCACTGTCTCTTCCCAGTCGTGTCTCTTTTCCCTGGACTCTCTCTTTTCCCCCGCTTTTCTCTTTTCCCTGTTTCCCCTCGCCTGTGTCTCTCACCTCTGTTCTCTCGGCGTTCATTTTTCCTGCTTTCACTCGCCTTCCTCTATTCCCTCCCTTTCCACCACACCCTCTTTTCCCTCACTCTTCCCTGTCCCGTCTCTTTTCCCTGGATTCTCTCTTTCCCCCCGCTTGTCTCTTCCCCCTCTTTCCCCTCTCCTGTGTCTGTCACCTCTCTTCACTCGGTGTCTCAATTTCCCACTTTCACTCGCCCCTCTCTTTTCCCTCTCATTCCTCAACTCTCTCTTTTCACTGTCTCTTCCCAGTCGTGTCTCTTTTCCCTGGACACATTCTTTTCCCTCTCTCTTCGCTGTCCTGTCTCTTTTCCCTGGACTCTCTCTTTTCCCCCGCTTGCCTCTTTTCCCTGTTTCCCCTCGCCTGTCTCTCTCACCTCTGTTCTCTCGGCGTTCATTTTTCCCGCTTCCACTCGCCTTCCTCTATTCCCTCCCTTTCCTCCACTCCCTCTTTTCCCTCTCTCTTCCCTGTCCTTTCTCTTTTCCCTGGACTCTCTCTTTTCCCCCGCTTGCCTCTTTTCCCTGTTTCCCCTCTCCTGTGTCTGTCACCTCTGTTCTCTCGGCGTTCATTTTTCCCGATTCCACTCGCCTTCCTCTATTCCCTCCCTTCCCTCCACTCCCTCTTTTCCCCCTCTCTTCCCTGTCCTGTCTCTTTTCCCTGGACTCTCTCTTTTCCCCCGCTTGTCTCTTTTCCCTGTTTCCCCTCTCCTGTCTCTCTCACCTCTGTTCTCTCGGCGTTCATTTTTCCCGCTTTCACTCGCCTTCCTCTATTCCCTCCCTTTCCTCCACTCCCTCTTTTCCCTCTCTCTTCCCTGTCCTGTCTCTTTTCCCTGGGCTCTCTCTTTTCCCCCGCTTGTCTCTTCCCCCTCTTTCCCCTCTCCTGTGTCTGTCACCTCTCTTCACTCGGTGTCTCATTTTCCCGCTTTCACTCGCCCCTCTCTTTTCCCTCTCATTACTCAACTCTCTCTTTTCACTGTCTCTTCCCAGTCGTGTCTCTTTTCCCTGGACACTTTCTTTTCCCTCTCTCTTCCCTGTCCTGCCTCTTTTCCCTGGGCTATCTCTTTTCCCCCGCTTGCCTCTTTTCCCTGTTTCCCCTCGCCTGTCTCTCTCACCTCTCTTCACTTGGTGTCTCATTTTCCCACTTTCACTCGCCTCTCTCGTTTAACTCTCATTCATCAACTCTCTCTCTACACTCTCTCCTCCCTGTCCTGTCTGTTTTCCCTGGATACTCTCTTTTCCCCGGCTTGTCTCTTTCCCCTCTTTCCCCTCTCCTGTGTCTGTCACCTCTCTTCACTCGGTGTCTCATTTTCCCGCTTTCACTCGCCTCTCTCTTTTCCTTCTCGTTCCTCACCTCTCTCTTTTCACTGTCTCTTCCCAGTCGTGTCTCTTTTCCCTGGACACATTCTTTTCCCTCTCTCTTCGCTGTCCTGTCTCTTTTCCCTGGACTCTCTCTTTTCCCCCGCTTGCCTCTTTTCCCTGTTTCCCCTCGCCTGTCTCTCTCACCTCTGTTCTCTCGGCGTTCATTTTTCCCGCTTCCACTCGCCTTCCTCTATTCCCTCCCTTTCCTCCACTCCCTCTTTTCCCTCTCTCTTCCCTGTCCTGTCTCTTTTCCCTGGACTCTCTCTTTCCCCCCGCTTGTCTCTTTTCCCTGTTTCCCCTCGCCTGTCTCTCTCACCTCTGTTCTCTCAGCGTTCATTTTTCCCGCTTTCACTCGCCTTCCTCTATTCCCTCCCTTTCCTCCACACCCTCTTTTCCCTCTCTCTTCCCTGTCCTTTCTCTTTTCCCTGGACTCTCTCTTTTCCCCCGCTTGTCTCTTCCCCCTCTTTCCCCTCTCCTGTGTCTGTCACCTCTCTTCACTCGGTGTCTCATTTTCCCGCTTTCACTCGCCCCTCTCTTTTCCCTCTCATTCCTCAACTCTCTCTTTTCACTGTCTCTTCCCAGTCGTGTCTCTTTTCCCTGGACTCTCTCTTTTCCCCCGCTTTTCTCTTTTCCCTGTTTCCCCTCGCCTGTCTCTCTCACCTCTGTTCTCTCGGCGTTCATTTTTCCCGCTTCCACTCGCCTTCCTCTATTCCCTCCCTTTCCTCCACTCCCTCTTTTCCCTCTCTCTTCCCTGTCCTTTCTCTTTTCCCTGGACTCTCTCTTTCCCCCCGCTTGTCTCTTCCCCCTCTTTCCCCTCTCCTGTGTCTGTCACCTCTCTTCACTCGGTGTCTCATTTTCCCGCTTTCACTCGCCCCTCTCTTTTCCCTCTCATTCATCAACTCTCTCTTTTCACTGTCTCTTCCCAGTCGTGTCTCTTTTCCCTGGACGGTCTCTTTTCCCCCGCTTTTCTCTTTTCCCTGTTTCCCCTCGCCTGTCTCTCTCACATCTGTTCTCTCGGCGTTCATTTTTCCCGCTTTCACTCGCCTTCCTCTATTCCCTCCCTTTCCTCCACACCCTCTTTTCCCTCTCTCTTCCCTGTCCTGTCTCTTTTCCCTGGACTCTCTCTTTTCCCCCGCTTGTCTCTTCCCCCTCTTTCCCCTCTCCTGTGTCTGTCACCTCTCTTCACTCGCTGTCTCATTTTCCCGCTTTCACTCGCCCCTCTCTTTTCCCTCTCATTCCTCAACTCTCTCTTTTCACTGTCTCTTCCCAGTCGTGTCTCTTTTCCCTGGACTCTCTCTTTTCCCCCGCTTGCCTCTTTTCCCTGTTTCCCCTCGCCTGTCTCTCTCACCTCTGTTCTCTCGGCGTTCATTTTTCCCGCTTCCACTCGCCTTCCTCTATTCCCTCCCTTCCCTCCACTCCCTCTTTTCCCTCTCTCTTCCCTGTCCTGTCTCTTTTCCCTGGGCTCTCTCTTTCCCCCCGCTTGTCTCTTCCCCCTCTTTCCCCTCTCCTGTGTCTGTCACCTCTCTTCACTCGGTGTCTCATTTTCCCGCTTTCACTCGCCCCTCTCTTTTCCCTCTCATTCCTCAACTCTCTCTTTTCACTGTCTCTTCCCAGTCGTGTCTCTTTTCCCTGGACTCTCTCTTTTCCCCCGCTTTTCTCTTTTCCCTGTTTCCCCTCGCCTGTGTCTCTCACCTCTGTTCTGTCGGCGTTCATTTTTCCTGCTTTCACTCGCCTTCCTCTATTCCCTCCCTTTCCACCACTCCCTCTTTTCCCTCTCTCTTCCCTGTCCTGTCTCTTTTCCCTGGACTCTCTCTTTTCCCCCGCTTGTCTCTTCCCCCTCTTTCCCCTCTCCTGTGTCTGTCACCTCTCTTCACTCGGTGTCTCATTTTCCCGCTTTCACTCGCCCCTCTCTTTTCCCTCTCATTCCTCAACTCTCTCTTTTCACTGTCTCTTCCCAGTCGTGTCTCTTTTCCCTGGACTCTCTCTTTTCCCCCGCTTGCCTCTTTTCCCTGTTTCCCCTCGCCTGTCTCTCTCACCTCTGTTCTCTCGGCGTTCATTTTTCCCGCTTCCACTCGCCTTCCTCTATTCCCTCCCTTTCCTCCACTCCCTCTTTTCCCTCTCTCTTCCCTGTCCTGTCTCTTTTCCCTGGCCTCTCTTTCCCCCCGCTTGTCTCTTCCCCCTCTTTCCCCTCTCCTGTGTCTGTCACCTCTCTTCACTCGGTGTCTCATTTTCCCGCTTTCACTCGCCCCTCTCTTTTCCCTCTCATTCCTCAACTCTCTCTTTTCACTGTCTCTTCCCAGTCGTGTCTCTTTTCCCTGGACTCTCTCTTTTCCCCCGCTTTTCTCTTTTCCCTGTTTCCCCTCGCCTGTCTCTCTCACCTCTGTTCTCTCGGCGTTCATTTTTCCCGCTTCCACTCGCCTTCCTCTATTCCCTCCCTTTCCTCCACTCCCTCTTTTCCCTCTCTCTTCCCTGTCCTGTCTCTTTTCCCTGGACTCTCTCTTTTCCCCCGCTTGTCTCTTCCCCCTATTTCCCCTCTCCTGTGTCTGTCACCTCTCTTCACTCGGCGTTCATTTTTCCCACTTTCACTCGCCCCTCTCTTTTCCCTCTCATTCATCAACTCTCTCTTTTCACTGTCTCTTCCCAGTCGTGTCTCTTTTCCCTGGACACATTCTTTTCCCTCTCTCTTCGCTGTCCTGTCTCTTTTCCCTGGACTCTCTCTTTTCCCCCGCTTGCCTCTTTTCCCTGTTTCCCCTCGCCTGTCTCTCTCACCTCTGTTCTCTCGGCGTTCATTTTTCCCGCTTCCACTCGCCTTCCTCTATTCCCTCCCTTTCCTCCACTCCCTCTTTTCCCTCTCTCTTCCCTGTCCTGTCTCTTTTCCCTGGACTCTCTCTTTCCCCCCGCTTGTCTCTTTTCCCTGTTTCCCCTCGCCTGTCTCTCTCACCTCTGTTCTCTCAGCGTTCATTTTTCCCGCTTTCACTCGCCTTCCTCTATTCCCTCCCTTTCCTCCACACCCTCTTTTCCCTCTCTCTTCCCTGTCCTTTCTCTTTTCCCTGGACTCTCTCTTTTCCCCCGCTTGTCTCTTCCCCCTCTTTCTCCTCTCCTGTGTCTGTCACCTCTCTTCACTCGGTGTCTCAATTTCCCACTTTCACTCGCCCCTCTCTTTTCCCTCTCATTTCTCAACTCTCTCTTTTCACTGTCTCTTCCCAGTCGTGTCTCTTTTCCCTGGACTCTCTCTTTTCCCCCGCTTTTCTCTTTTCCCTGTTTCCCCTCGCCTGTCTCTCTCACCTCTGTTCTCTCGGCGTTCATTTTTCCCGCTTCCACTCGCCTTCCTCTATTCCCTCCCTTTCCTCCACTCCCTCTTTTCCCTCTCTCTTCCCTGTCCTTTCTCTTTTCCCTGGACTCTCTCTTTTCCCCCGCTTGTCTCTTCCCCCTATTTCCCCTCTCCTGTGTCTGTCACCTCTCTTCACTCGGTGTCTCAATTTCCCACTTTCACTCGCCCCTCTCTTTTCCCTCTCATTCATCAACTCTCTCTTTTCACTGTCTCTTCCCAGTCGTGTCTCTTTTCCCTGGACACATTCTTTTCCCTCTCTCTTCGCTGTCCTGTCTCTTTTCCCTGGACTCTCTCTTTTCCCCCGCTTGCCTCTTTTCCCTGTTTCCCCTCGCCTGTCTCTCTCACCTCTGTTCTCTCGGCGTTCATTTTTCCCGCTTCCACTCGCCTTCCTCTATTCCCTCCCTTCCCTCCACTCCCTCTTTTCCCTCTCTCTTCCCTGTCCTGTCTCTTTTCCCTGGGCTCTCTCTTTCCCCCCGCTTGTCTCTTCCCCCTCTTTCCCCTCTCCTGTGTCTGTCACCTCTCTTCACTCGGTGTCTCATTTTCCCGCTTTCACTCGCCCCTCTCTTTTCCCTCTCATTCCTCAACTCTCTCTTTTCACTGTCTCTTCCCAGTCGTGTCTCTTTTCCCTGGACTCTCTCTTTTCCCCCGCTTTTCTCTTTTCCCTGTTTCCCCTCGCCTGTCTCTCTCACCTCTGTTCTCTCGGCGTTCATTTTTCCCGCTTCCACTCGCCTTCCTCTATTCCCTCCCTTCCCTCCACTCCCTCTTTTCCCTCTCTCTTCCCTGTCCTGTCTCTTTTCCCTGGGCTCTCTCTTTCCCCCCGCTTGTCTCTTCCCCCTCTTTCCCCTCTCCTGTGTCTGTCACCTCTCTTCACTCGGTGTCTCATTTTCCCGCTTTCACTCGCCCCTCTCTTTTCCCTCTCATTCCTCAACTCTCTCTTTTCACTGTCTCTTCCCAGTCGTGTCTCTTTTCCCTGGACTCTCTCTTTTCCCCCGCTTTTCTCTTTTCCCTGTTTCCCCTCGCCTGTGTCTCTCACCTCTGTTCTGTCGGCGTTCATTTTTCCTGCTTTCACTCGCCTTCCTCTATTCCCTCCCTTTCCACCACTCCCTCTTTTCCCTCTCTCTTCCCTGTCCTGTCTCTTTTCCCTGGACTCTCTCTTTTCCCCCGCTTGTCTCTTCCCCCTCTTTCCCCTCTCCTGTGTCTGTCACCTCTCTTCACTCGGTGTCTCATTTTCCCGCTTTCACTCGCCCCTCTCTTTTCCCTCTCATTCCTCAACTCTCTCTTTTCACTGTCTCTTCCCAGTCGTGTCTCTTTTCCCTGGACTCTCTCTTTTCCCCCGCTTGCCTCTTTTCCCTGTTTCCCCTCGCCTGTCTCTCTCACCTCTGTTCTCTCAGCGTTCATTTTTCCCGCTTTCACTCGCCTTCCTCTATTCCCTCCCTTTCCTCCACACCCTCTTTTCCCTCTCTCTTCCCTGTCCTTTCTCTTTTCCCTGGACTCTCTCTTTTCCCCCGCTTGTCTCTTCCCCCTCTTTCTCCTCTCCTGTGTCTGTCACCTCTCTTCACTCGGTGTCTCATTTTCCCGCTTTCACTCGCCCCTCTCTTTTCCCTCTCATTCATCAACTCTCTCTTTTCACTGTCTCTTCCCAGTCGTGTCTCTTTTCCCTGGATAGTCTCTTTTCCCCCGCTTGTCTCTTTTCCCTGTTTCCCCTCGCCTGTCTCTCTCACCTCTGTTCTGTCGGCGTTCATTTTTCCTGCTTTCACTCGCCTTCCTCTATTCCCTCCCTTCCCTCCACTCCCTCTTTTCCCTCTCTCTTCCCTGTCCTGTCTCTTTTCCCTGGACTCTCTCTTTTCCCCCGCTTGTCTCTTCCCCCTCTTTCCCCTCTCCTGTGTCTGTCACCTCTCTTCACTCGGTGTCTCATTTTCCCGCTTTCACTCGCCCCTCTCTTTTCCCTCTCATTCCTCAACTCTCTCTTTTCACTGTCTCTTCCCAGTCGTGTCTCTTTTCCCTGGACTCTCTCTTTTCCCCCGCTTTTCTCTTTTCCCTGTTTCCCCTTGCACGTCTCTCTCACCTCTGTTCTCTCGGCGTTCATTTTTTCCCGCTTCCACTCGCCTTCCTCTATTCCCTCCCTTTCCTCCACTCCCTCTTTTCCCTCTCTCTTCCCTGTCCTGTCTCTTTTCCCTGGACTCTCTCTTTTCCCCCGCTTGTCTATTTTCCCTGTTTCCCCTCGCCTGTCTCTCTCACCTCTTTTCTCTCGGCGTTCATTTCCCCCTCTTTCACTCGCCTTCCTCTATTCCCTCCCTTTCCACCACTCCCTCTTTTCCCTCTCTCTTCCCTGTCCTGTCTCTTTTCCCTGGACTCTCTCTTTTCCCCCGCTTGTCTCTTCCCCCTCTTTCCCCTCTCCTGTGTCTGTCACCTCTCTTCACTCGGTGTCTCATTTTCCCGCTTTCACTCGCCCCTCTCTTTTCCCTCTCATTCATCAACTCTCTCTTTTCACTGTCTCTTCCCAGTCGTGTCTCTTTTCCCTGGATAATCTCTTTTCCCCCGCTTGTCTCTTTTCCCTGTTTCCCCTCGCCTGTCTCTCTCACCTCTGTTCTCTCAGCGTTCATTTTTCCCGCTTTCACTCGCCTTCCTCTATTCCCTCCCTTCCCTCCACTCCCTCTTTTCCCTCTCTCTTCCCTGTCCTGTCTCTTTTCCCTGGACTCTCTCTTTTCCCCCGCTTGCCTCTTTTCCCTGTTTCCCCTCGCCTGTCTCTCTCACCTCTGTTCTCTCGGCGTTCATTTCCCCCTCTTTCACTCGCCTTCCTCTATTCCCTCCCTTCCCTCCACTCCCTCTTTTCCCTCTCTCTTCCCTGTCCTGTCTCTTTTCCCTGGACTCTCTCTTTTCCCCCGCTTGCCTCTTTTCCCTGTTTCCCCTCGCCTGTCTCTCTCACCTCTGTTCTCTCGGCGTTCATTTCCCCCTCTTTCACTCGCCTTCCTCTATTCCCTCCCTTTCCTCCACTCCCTCTTTTCCCTCTCTCTTCCCTGTCCTGTCTCTTTTCCCTGGGCTCTCTCTTTCCCCGCGCTTGTCTCTTCCCCCTCTTTCCCCTCTCCTGTGTCTGTCACCTCTCTTCACTCGGTGTCTCATTTTCCCGCTTTCACTCGCCCCTCTCTTTTCCCTCTCATTACTCAACTCTCTCTTTTCACTGTCTCTTCCCAGTCGTGTCTCTTTTCCCTGGACTCTCTCTTTTCCCCCGCTTTTCTCTTTTCCCTGTTTCCCCTCGCCTGTCTCTCTCACCTCTGTTCTCTCGGCGTTCATTTTTCCCGCTTTCACTCGCCTTCCTCTATTCCCTCCCTTCCCTCCACTCCCTCTTTTACCTCTCTATTCCCTGTCCTGTCTCTTTTCCCTGGGCTCTCTCTTTCCCCCCGCTTGTCTCTTCCCCCTCTTTCCCCTCTCCTGTGTCTGTCACCTCTCTTCATTCGGTGTCTCAATTTCCCACTTTCACTCGCCCCTCTCTTTTCCCTCTCATTCCTCAACTCTCTCTTTTCACTGTCTCTTCCCAGTCGTGTCTCTTTTCCCTGGACGCTCTCTTTTCCCCCGCTTTTCTCTTTTCCCTGTTTCCCCTCGCCTGTGTCTCTCACCTCTGTTCTCTCGGCGTTCATTTTTCCTGCTTTCACTCGCCTTCCTCTATTCCCTCCCTTTCCTCCACTCCCTCTTTTCCCTCTCTCTTCCCTGTCCTGTCTCTTTTCCCTGGACTCTCTCTTTTCCCCCGCTTGCCTCTTCCCCCTCTTTCCCCTCTCCTGTGTCTGTCACCTCTCTTCACTCGGTGTCTCATTTTCCCGCTTTCACTCGCCCCTCTCTTTTCCCTCTCATTCCTCAACTCTCTCTTTTCACTGTCTCTTCCCAGTCGTGTCTCTTTTCCCTGGACTCTCTCTTTTCCCCCGCTTTTCTCTTTTCCCTGTTTCCCCTCGCCTGTGTCTCTCACCTCTGTTCTCTCGGCGTTCATTTTTCCTGCTTTCACTCGCCTTCCTCTATTCCCTCCCTTTCCTCCACTCCCTCTTTTCCCTCTCTCTTCCCTGTCCTGTCTCTTTTCCCTGGACTCTCTCTTTTCCCCCGCTTGTCTCTTCCCCCTCTTTCCCCTCTCCTGTGTCTGTCACCTCTCTTCACTCGGTGTCTCAATTTCCCGCTTTCACTCGCCCCTCTCTTTTCCCTCTCATTCCTCAACTCTCTCTTTTCACTCTCTCTTCCCAGTCGTGTCTCTTTTCCCTGGACTCTCTCTTTTCCCCCGCTTTTCTCTTTTCCCTGTTTCCCCTCGCCTGTCTCTCTCACCTCTGTTCTCTCGGCGTTCATTTTTCCCGCTTTCACTCGCCTTCCTCTATTCCCTCCCTTTCCACCACTCCCTCTTTTCCCTCTCTCTTCCCTGTCCTGTCTCTTTTCCCTGGACTCTCTCTTTTCCCCCGCTTGTCTCTTCCCCCTCTTTCCCCTCTCCTGTGTCTGTCACCTCTCTTCACTCGGTGTCTCATTTTCCCGCTTTCACTCGCCCCTCTCTTTTCCCTCTCATTACTCAACTCACTCTTTTCACTGTCTCTTCCCAGTCGTGTCTCTTTTCCCTGGATAATCTCTTTTCCCCGGCTTGTCTATTTTCCCTGTTTCCCCTCGCCTGTCTCTCTCACCTCTGTTCTGTCGGCGTTCATTTCTCCCGCTTTCACTCGCCTTCCTCTATTCCCTCCCTTTCCTCCACTCCCTCTTTTCCCTCTCTCTTCCCTGTCCTGTCTCTTTTCCCTGGGCTCTCTCTTTTCCCCCGCTTGTCTCTTCCCCCTCTTTCCCCTCTCATGTGTCTGTCACCTCTCTTCACTCGGTGTCTCATTTTCCCGCTTTCACTCGCCCCTCTCTTTTCCCTCTCATTCCTCAACTCTCTCTTTTCACTGTCTCTTCCCAGTCGTGTCTCTTTTCCCTGGACTCTCTCTTTTCCCCCGCTTTTCTCTTTTCCCTGTTTCCCCTCGCCTGTCTCTCTCACCTCTGTTCTCTCGGCGTTCATTTTTCCCGCTTCCACTCGCCTTCCTCTATTCCCTCCCTTCCCTCCACTCCCTCTTTTCCCTCTCTCTTCCCTGTCCTGTCTCTTTTCCCTGGACTCTCTCTTTCCCCCCGCTTGTCTCTTCCCCCTCTTTCCCCTCTCCTGTGTCTGTCACCTCTCTTCACTCGGTGTCTCATTTTCCCGCTTTCACTCGCCCCTCTCTTTTCCCTCTCATTCCTCAACTCTCTCTTTTCACTCTCTCTTCCCAGTCGTGTCTCTTTTCCCTGGACTCTCTCTTTTCCCCCGCTTTTCTCTTTTCCCTGTTTCCCCTCGCCTGTCTCTCTCACCTCTGTTCTCTCGGCGTTCATTTTTCCCGCTTCCACTCGCCTTCCTCTATTCCCTCCCTTCCCTCCACTCCCTCTTTTCCCTCTCTCTTCCCTGTCCTGTCTCTTTTCCCTGGGCTCTCTCTTTCCCCCCGCTTGTCTCTTCCCCCTCTTTCCCCTCTCCTGTGTCTGTCACCTCTCTTCACTCGCTGTCTCATTTTCCCGCTTTCACTCGCCCCTCTCTTTTCCCTCTCATTCCTCAACTCTCTCTTTTCACTGTCTCTTCCCAGTCGTGTCTCTTTTCCCTGGACTCTCTCTTTTCCCCCGCTTGCCTCTTTTCCCTGTTTCCCCTCGCCTGTCTCTCTCACCTCTGTTCTCTCGGCGTTCATTTTTCCCGCTTCCACTCGCCTTCCTCTATTCCCTCCCTTCCCTCCACTCCCTCTTTTCCCTCTCTCTTCCCTGTCCTGTCTCTTTTCCCTGGGCTCTCTCTTTCCCCCCGCTTGTCTCTTCCCCCTCTTTCCCCTCTCCTGTGTCTGTCACCTCTCTTCACTCGGTGTCTCATTTTCCCGCTTTCACTCGCCCCTCTCTTTTCCCTCTCATTCCTCAACTCTCTCTTTTCACTGTCTCTTCCCAGTCGTGTCTCTTTTCCCTGGACTCTCTCTTTTCCCCCGCTTTTCTCTTTTCCCTGTTTCCCCTCGCCTGTGTCTCTCACCTCTGTTCTGTCGGCGTTCATTTTTCCTGCTTTCACTCGCCTTCCTCTATTCCCTCCCTTTCCACCACTCCCTCTTTTCCCTCTCTCTTCCCTGTCCTGTCTCTTTTCCCTGGACTCTCTCTTTTCCCCCGCTTGTCTCTTCCCCCTCTTTCCCCTCTCCTGTGTCTGTCACCTCTCTTCACTCGGTGTCTCATTTTCCCGCTTTCACTCGCCCCTCTCTTTTCCCTCTCATTCCTCAACTCTCTCTTTTCACTGTCTCTTCCCAGTCGTGTCTCTTTTCCCTGGACTCTCTCTTTTCCCCCGCTTGCCTCTTTTCCCTGTTTCCCCTCGCCTGTCTCTCTCACCTCTGTTCTCTCAGCGTTCATTTTTCCCGCTTTCACTCGCCTTCCTCTATTCCCTCCCTTTCCTCCACACCCTCTTTTCCCTCTCTCTTCCCTGTCCTTTCTCTTTTCCCTGGACTCTCTCTTTTCCCCCGCTTGTCTCTTCCCCCTCTTTCTCCTCTCCTGTGTCTGTCACCTCTCTTCACTCGGTGTCTCATTTTCCCGCTTTCACTCGCCCCTCTCTTTTCCCTCTCATTCATCAACTCTCTCTTTTCACTGTCTCTTCCCAGTCGTGTCTCTTTTCCCTGGATAGTCTCTTTTCCCCCGCTTGTCTCTTTTCCCTGTTTCCCCTCGCCTGTCTCTCTCACCTCTGTTCTGTCGGCGTTCATTTTTCCTGCTTTCACTCGCCTTCCTCTATTCCCTCCCTTCCCTCCACTCCCTCTTTTCCCTCTCTCTTCCCTGTCCTGTCTCTTTTCCCTGGACTCTCTCTTTTCCCCCGCTTGTCTCTTCCCCCTCTTTCCCCTCTCCTGTGTCTGTCACCTCTCTTCACTCGGTGTCTCATTTTCCCGCTTTCACTCGCCCCTCTCTTTTCCCTCTCATTCCTCAACTCTCTCTTTTCACTGTCTCTTCCCAGTCGTGTCTCTTTTCCCTGGACTCTCTCTTTTCCCCCGCTTTTCTCTTTTCCCTGTTTCCCCTTGCACGTCTCTCTCACCTCTGTTCTCTCGGCGTTCATTTTTTCCCGCTTCCACTCGCCTTCCTCTATTCCCTCCCTTTCCTCCACTCCCTCTTTTCCCTCTCTCTTCCCTGTCCTGTCTCTTTTCCCTGGACTCTCTCTTTTCCCCCGCTTGTCTATTTTCCCTGTTTCCCCTCGCCTGTCTCTCTCACCTCTTTTCTCTCGGCGTTCATTTCCCCCTCTTTCACTCGCCTTCCTCTATTCCCTCCCTTTCCACCACTCCCTCTTTTCCCTCTCTCTTCCCTGTCCTGTCTCTTTTCCCTGGACTCTCTCTTTTCCCCCGCTTGTCTCTTCCCCCTCTTTCCCCTCTCCTTTGTCTGTCACCTCTCTTCACTCGGTGTCTCATTTTCCCGCTTTCACTCGCCCCTCTCTTTTCCCTCTCATTCATCAACTCTCTCTTTTCACTGTCTCTTCCCAGTCGTGTCTCTTTTCCCTGGATAATCTCTTTTCCCCCGCTTGCCTCTTTTCCCTGTTTCCCCTCGCCTGTCTCTCTCACCTCTGTTCTCTCAGCGTTCATTTTTCCCGCTTTCACTCGCCTTCCTCTATTCCCTCCCTTCCCTCCACTCCCTCTTTTCCCTCTCTCTTCCCTGTCCTGTCTCTTTTCCCTGGACTCTCTCTTTTCCCCCGCTTGCCTCTTTTCCCTGTTTCCCCTCGCCTGTCTCTCTCACCTCTGTTCTCTCGGCGTTCATTTCCCCCTCTTTCACTCGCCTTCCTCTATTCCCTCCCTTCCCTCCACTCCCTCTTTTCCCTCTCTCTTCCCTGTCCTGTCTCTTTTCCCTGGACTCTCTCTTTTCCCCCGCTTGCCTCTTTTCCCTGTTTCCCCTCGCCTGTCTCTCTCACCTCTGTTCTCTCGGCGTTCATTTCCCCCTCTTTCACTCGCCTTCCTCTATTCCCTCCCTTTCCACCACTCCCTCTTTTCCCTCTCTCTTCCCTGTCCTGTCTCTTTTCCCTGGGCTCTCTCTTTTCCCCCGCTTGTCTCTTCCCCCTCTTTCCCCTCTCCTGTGTCTGTCACCTCTCTTCACTCGGTGTCTCATTTTCCCGCTTTCACTCGCCCCTCTCTTTTCCCTCTCATTCATCAACTCTCTCTTTTCACTGTCTCTTCCCAGTCGTGTCTCTTTTCCCTGGATAATCTCTTTTCCCCCGCTTGTCTCTTTTCCCTGTTTCCCCTCGCCTGTCTCTCTCACCTCTGTTCTCTCGGCGTTCATTTCCCCCTCTTTCACTCGCCTTCCTCTATTCCCTCCCTTCCCTCCACTCCCTCTTTTCCCTCTCTCTTCCCTGTCCTGTCTCTTTTCCCTGGACTCTCTCTTTTCCCCCGCTTGCCTCTTTTCCCTGTTTCCCCTCGCCTGTCTCTCTCACCTCTGTTCTCTCGGCGTTCATTTCCCCCTCTTTCACTCGCCTTCCTCTATTCCCTCCCTTTCCTCCACTCCCTCTTTTCCCTCTCTCTTCCCTGTCCTGTCTCTTTTCCCTGGGCTCTCTCTTTCCCCGCGCTTGTCTCTTCCCCCTCTTTCCCCTCTCCTGTGTCTGTCACCTCTCTTCACTCGGTGTCTCATTTTCCCGCTTTCACTCGCCCCTCTCTTTTCCCTCTCAGTCCTCAACTCTCTCTTTTCACTGTCTCTTCCCAGTCGTGTCTCTTTTCCCTGGACTCTCTCTTTTCCCCCGCTTTTCTCTTTTCCCTGTTTCCCCTTGCACGTCTCTCTCACCTCTGTTCTCTCGGCGTTCATTTTTTCCCGCTTCCACTCGCCTTCCTCTATTCCCTCCCTTTCCTCCACTCCCTCTTTTCCCTCTCTCTTCCCTGTCCTGTCTCTTTTCCCTGGACTCTCTCTTTTCCCCCGCTTGTCTATTTTCCCTGTTTCCCCTCGCCTGTCTCTCTCACCTCTTTTCTCTCGGCGTTCATTTCCCCCTCTTTCACTCGCCTTCCTCTATTCCCTCCCTTTCCACCACTCCCTCTTTTCCCTCTCTCTTCCCTGTCCTGTCTCTTTTCCCTGGACTCTCTCTTTTCCCCCGCTTGTCTCTTCCCCCTCTTTCCCCTCTCCTGTGTCTGTCACCTCTCTTCACTCGGTGTCTCATTTTCCCGCTTTCACTCGCCCCTCTCTTTTCCCTCTCATTCATCAACTCTCTCTTTTCACTGTCTCTTCCCAGTCGTGTCTCTTTTCCCTGGATAATCTCTTTTCCCCCGCTTGTCTCTTTTCCCTGTTTCCCCTCGCCTGTCTCTCTCACCTCTGTTCTCTCAGCGTTCATTTTTCCCGCTTTCACTCGCCTTCCTCTATTCCCTCCCTTCCCTCCACTCCCTCTTTTCCCTCTCTCTTCCCTGTCCTGTCTCTTTTCCCTGGACTCTCTCTTTTCCCCCGCTTGCCTCTTTTCCCTGTTTCCCCTCGCCTGTCTCTCTCACCTCTGTTCTCTCGGCGTTCATTTCCCCCTCTTTCACTCGCCTTCCTCTATTCCCTCCCTTCCCTCCACTCCCTCTTTTCCCTCTCTCTTCCCTGTCCTGTCTCTTTTCCCTGGACTCTCTCTTTTCCCCCGCTTGCCTCTTTTCCCTGTTTCCCCTCGCCTGTCTCTCTCACCTCTGTTCTCTCGGCGTTCATTTCCCCCTCTTTCACTCGCCTTCCTCTATTCCCTCCCTTTCCTCCACTCCCTCTTTTCCCTCTCTCTTCCCTGTCCTGTCTCTTTTCCCTGGGCTCTCTCTTTCCCCGCGCTTGTCTCTTCCCCCTCTTTCCCCTCTCCTGTGTCTGTCACCTCTCTTCACTCGGTGTCTCATTTTCCCGCTTTCACTCGCCCCTCTCTTTTCCCTCTCATTACTCAACTCTCTCTTTTCACTGTCTCTTCCCAGTCGTGTCTCTTTTCCCTGGACTCTCTCTTTTCCCCCGCTTTTCTCTTTTCCCTGTTTCCCCTCGCCTGTCTCTCTCACCTCTGTTCTCTCGGCGTTCATTTTTCCCGCTTTCACTCGCCTTCCTCTATTCCCTCCCTTCCCTCCACTCCCTCTTTTACCTCTCTATTCCCTGTCCTGTCTCTTTTCCCTGGGCTCTCTCTTTCCCCCCGCTTGTCTCTTCCCCCTCTTTCCCCTCTCCTGTGTCTGTCACCTCTCTTCATTCGGTGTCTCAATTTCCCACTTTCACTCGCCCCTCTCTTTTCCCTCTCATTCCTCAACTCTCTCTTTTCACTGTCTCTTCCCAGTCGTGTCTCTTTTCCCTGGACTCTCTCTTTTCCCCCGCTTTTCTCTTTTCCCTGTTTCCCCTCGCCTGTGTCTCTCACCTCTGTTCTCTCGGCGTTCATTTTTCCTGCTTTCACTCGCCTTCCTCTATTCCCTCCCTTTCCTCCACTCCCTCTTTTCCCTCTCTCTTCCCTGTCCTGTCTCTTTTCCCTGGACTCTCTCTTTTCCCCCGCTTGTCTCTTCCCCCTCTTTCCCCTCTCCTGTGTCTGTCACCTCTCTTCACTCGGTGTCTCATTTTCCCGCTTTCACTCGCCCCTCTCTTTTCCCTCTCATTCCTCAACTCTCTCTTTTCACTGTCTCTTCCCAGTCGTGTCTCTTTTCCCTGGACTCTCTCTTTTCCCCCGCTTTTCTCTTTTCCCTGTTTCCCCTCGCCTGTGTCTCTCACCTCTGTTCTCTCGGCGTTCATTTTTCCTGCTTTCACTCGCCTTCCTCTATTCCCTCCCTTTCCTCCACTCCCTCTTTTCCCTCTCTCTTCCCTGTCCTGTCTCTTTTCCCTGGACTCTCTCTTTTCCCCCGCTTGTCTCTTCCCCCTCTTTCCCCTCTCCTGTGTCTGTCACCTCTCTTCACTCGGTGTCTCATTTTCCCGCTTTCACTCGCCCCTCTCTTTTCCCTCTCATTCCTCAACTCTCTCTTTTCACTCTCTCTTCCCAGTCGTGTCTCTTTTCCCTGGACTCTCTCTTTTCCCCCGCTTTTCTCTTTTCCCTGTTTCCCCTCGCCTGTCTCTCTCACCTCTGTTCTCTCGGCGTTCATTTTTCCCGCTTTCACTCGCCTTCCTCTATTCCCTCCCTTTCCACCACTCCCTCTTTTCCCTCTCTCTTCCCTGTCCTGTCTCTTTTCCCTGGATTCTCTCTTTCCCCCCGCTTGTCTCTTCCCCCTCTTTCCCCTCTCCTGTGTCTGTCACCTCTCTTCACTCGGTGTCTCAATTTCCCGCTTTCACTCGCCCCTCTCTTTTCCCTCTCATTACTCAACTCACTCTTTTCACTGTCTCTTCCCAGTCGTGTCTCTTTTCCCTGGATAATCTCTTTTCCCCGGCTTGTCTCTTTTCCCTGTTTCCCCTCGCCTGTCTCTCTCACCTCTGTTCTGTCGGCGTTCATTTCTCCCGCTTTCACTCGCCTTCCTCTATTCCCTCCCTTTCCTCCACTCCCTCTTTTCCCTCTCTCTTCCCTGTCCTGTCTCTTTTCCCTGGGCTCTCTCTTTTCCCCCGCTTGTCTCTTCCCCCTCTTTCCCCTCTCCTGTGTCTGTCACCTCTCTTCACTCGGTGTCTCATTTTCCCGCTTTCACTCGCCCCTCTCTTTTCCCTCTCATTCCTCAACTCTCTCTTTTCACTGTCTCTTCCCAGTCGTGTCTCTTTTCCCTGGACTCTCTCTTTTCCCCCGCTTTTCTCTTTTCCCTGTTTCCCCTCGCCTGTCTCTCTCACCTCTGTTCTCTCGGCGTTCATTTTTCCTGCTTTCACTCGCCTTCCTCTATTCCCTCCCTTTCCTCCACTCCCTCTTTTCCCTCTCTCTTCCCTGTCCTGTCTCTTTTCCCTGGACTCTCTCTTTTCCCCCGCTTGTCTGTTCCCCCTCTTTCCCCTCTCCTGTGTCTGTCACCTCTCTTCACTCGGTGTCTCATTTTCCCGCTTTCACTCGCCCCTCTCTTTTCCCTCTCATTCCTCAACTCTCTCTTTTCACTGTCTCTTCCCAGTCGTGTCTCTTTTCCCTGGACTCTCTCTTTTCCCCCGCTTTTCTCTTTTCCCTGTTTCCCCTCGCCTGTCTCTCTCACCTCTGTTCTCTCGGCGTTCATTTTTCCCGCTTCCACTCGCCTTCCTCTATTCCCTCCCTTCCCTCCACTCCCTCTTTTCCCTCTCTCTTCCCTGTCCTGTCTCTTTTCCCTGGACTCTCTCTTTTCCCCCGCTTGCCTCTTTTCCCTGTTTCCCCTCGCCTGTCTCTCTCACCTCTGTTCTCTCGGCGTTCATTTCCCCCTCTTTCACTCGCCTTCCTCTATTCCCTCCCTTCCCTCCACTCCCTCTTTTCCCTCTCTCTTCCCTGTCCTGTCTCTTTTCCCTGGACTCTCTCTTTTCCCCCGCTTGTCTCTTTTCCCTGTTTCCCCTCGCCTGTCTCTCTCACCTCTGTTCTCTCAGCGTTCATTTCCCCCTCTTTCACTCGCCTTCCTCTATTCCCTCCCTTTCCTCCACTCCCTCTTTTCCCTCTCTCTTCCCTGTCCTGTCTCTTTTCCCTGGGCTCTCTCTTTCCCCGCGCTTGTCTCTTCCCCCTCTTTCCCCTCTCCTGTGTCTGTCACCTCTCTTCACTCGGTGTCTCATTTTCCCGCTTTCACTCGCCCCTCTCTTTTCCCTCTCATTACTCAACTCTCTCTTTTCACTGTCTCTTCCCAGTCGTGTCTCTTTTCCCTGGACTCTCTCTTTTCCCCCGCTTTTCTCTTTTCCCTGTTTCCCCTCGCCTGTCTCTCTCACCTCTGTTCTCTCGGCGTTCATTTTTCCCGCTTCCACTCGCCTTCCTCTATTCCCTCCCTTCCCTCCACTCCCTCTTTTACCTCTCTATTCCCTGTCCTGTCTCTTTTCCCTGGACTCTCTCTTTTCCCCCGCTTGTCTCTTTTCCCTGTTTCCCCTCGCCTGTCTCTCTCACATCTGTTCTCTCAGCGTTCATTTTTCCCGCTTTCACTCGCCTTCCTCTATTCCCTCCCTTTCCTCCACACCCTCTTTTCCCTCTCTCTTCCCTGTCCTGTCTCTTTTCCCTGGGCTCTCTCTTTCCCCCCGCTTGTCTCTTCCCCCTCTTTCCCCTCTCCTGTGTCTGTCACCTCTCTTCACTCGGTGTCTCATTTTCCCGCTTTCACTCGCCCCTCTCTTTTCCCTCTCATTCCTCAACTCTCTCTTTTCACTGTCTCTTCCCAGTAGTGTCTCTTTTCCCTGGACTCTCTCTTTTCCCCCGCTTTTCTCTTTTCCCTGTTTCCCCTCGCCTGTGTCTCTCACCTCTGTTCTCTCGGCGTTCATTTTTCCTGCTTTCACTCGCCTTCCTCTATTCCCTCCCTTTCCACCACACCCTCTTTTCCCTCACTCTTCCCTGTCCCGTCTCTTTTCCCTGGATTCTCTCTTTCCCCCCGCTTGTCTCTTCCCCCTCTCTCCCCTCTCCTGTGTCTGTCACCTCTCTTCACTCGGTGTCTCAATTTCCCACTTTCACTCGCCCCTCTCTTTTCCCTCTCATTCCTCAACTCTCTCTTTTCACTGTCTCTTCCCAGTCGTGTCTCTTTTCCCTGGACACATTCTTTTCCCTCTCTCTTCGCTGTCCTGTCTCTTTTCCCTGGACTCTCTCTTTTCCCCCGCTTGCCTCTTTTCCCTGTTTCCCCTCGCCTGTCTCTCTCACCTCTGTTCTCTCGGCGTTCATTTTTCCCGATTCCACTCGCCTTCCTCTATTCCCTCCCTTTCCTCCACTCCCTCTTTTCCCTCTCTCTTCCCTGTCCTTTCTCTTTTCCCTGGACTCTCTCTTTTCCCCCGCTTGCCTCTTTTCCCTGTTTCCCCTCTCCTGTGTCTGTCACCTCTGTTCTCTCGGCATTCATTTTTCCCGATTCCACTCGCCTTCCTCTATTCCCTCCCTTCCCTCCACTCCCTCTTTTCCCCCTCTCTTCCCTGTCCTGTCTCTTTTCCCTGGACTCTCTCTTTTCCCCCGCTTGTCTCTTTTCCCTGTTTCCCCTCTCCTGTCTCTCTCACCTCTGTTCTCTCGGCGTTCATTTTTCCCGCTTTCACTCGCCTTCCTCTATTCCCTCCCTTTCCTCCACTCCCTCTTTTCCCTCTCTCTTCCCTGTCCTGTCTCTTTTCCCTGGGCTCTCTCTTTTCCCCCGCTTGTCTCTTCCCCCTCTTTCCCCTCTCCTGTGTCTGTCACCTCTCTTCACTCGGTGTCTCATTTTCCCGCTTTCACTCGCCCCTCTCTTTTCCCTCTCATTACTCAACTCTCTCTTTTCACTGTCTCTTCCCAGTCGTGTCTCTTTTCCCTGGACACTTTCTTTTCCCTCTCTCTTCCCTGTCCTGCCTCTTTTCCCTGGGCTCTCTCTTTTCCCCCGCTTGCCTCTTTTCCCTGTTTCCCCTCGCCTGTCTCTCTCACCTCTCTTCACTTGGTGTCTCATTTTCCCACTTTCACTCGCCTCTCTCGTTTAACTCTCATTCATCAACTCTCTCTCTACACTCTCTCCTCCCTGTCCTGTCTGTTTTCCCTGGATACTCTCTTTTCCCCGGCTTGTCTCTTTCCCCTCTTTCCCCTCTCCTGTGTCTGTCACCTCTCTTCACTCGGTGTCTCATTTTCCCACTTTCACTCGCCTCTCTCTTTTCCTTCTCGTTCCTCACCTCTCTCTTTTCACTGTCTCTTCCCTGTCCTGTCTCTTTTCCCTGGGCTCTCTCTTTTCCCTCTTTCCCACTGCTTGTCTCTTTCCCCTATTTCCCCTCTCCTGTGTCTGTCACCTCTCTTCACTCGGTGTCTAATTTCCCCCCTTTCTCTCGCCTCTCTCTTTTCCTTCTCGTTCCTCACCTCTCTCTTTACCCTTGCCTGTCGCTTTTCCCTCTTTTGCCTATTCTCCATGAACTCTTCCCTCTTTACCCTCACCAGTCACTTTCCCCTGCTTTCCCTCAACTCCCTCTTTTCCAGCTTTTCCCTCGCTTGCCTCTTTTCCCTGTTTCCCCTCGCCTGTCTCTCTCACCTCTGTTCTCTCGGCGTTCATTTTTCCCGCTTCCACTCGCCTTCCTCTATTCCCTCCCTTTCCACCACTCCCTCTTTTCCCTCTCTCTTCCCTGTCCTGTCTCTTTTCCCTGGACTCTCTCTTTTCCCCCGCTTGTCTCTTCCCCCTCTTTCCCCTCTCCTGTGTCTGTCACCTCTCTTCACTCGGTGTCTCATTTTCCCGCTTTCACTCGCCCCTCTCTTTTCCCTCTCATTCCTCAACTCTCTCTTTTCACTCTCTCTTCCCAGTCGTGTCTCTTTTCCCTGGACTCTCTCTTTTCCCCCGCTTTTCTCTTTTCCCTGTTTCCCCTCGCCTGTCTCTCTCACCTCTGTTCTCTCGGCGTTCATTTTTCCCGCTTCCACTCGCCTTCCTCTATTCCCTCCCTTTCCTCCACTCCCTCTTTTCCCTCTCTCTTCCCTGTCCTGTCTCTTTTCCCTGGCCTCTCTTTCCCCCCGCTTGTCTCTTCCCCCTCTTTCCCCTCTCCTGTGTCTGTCACCTCTCTTCACTCGGTGTCTCATTTTCCCGCTTTCACTCGCCCCTCTCTTTTCCCTCTCATTCCTCAACTCTCTCTTTTCACTGTCTCTTCCCAGTCGTGTCTCTTTTCCCTGGACTCTCTCTTTTCCCCCGCTTTTCTCTTTTCCCTGTTTCCCCTCGCCTGTCTCTCTCACCTCTGTTCTCTCGGCGTTCATTTTTCCCGCTTCCACTCGCCTTCCTCTATTCCCTCCCTTTCCTCCACTCCCTCTTTTCCCTCTCTCTTCCCTGTCCTGTCTCTTTTCCCTGGACTCTCTCTTTTCCCCCGCTTGTCTCTTCCCCCTCTTTCCCCTCTCCTGTGTCTGTCACCTCTCTTCACTCGGTGTCTCAATTTCCCACTTTCACTCGCCCCTCTCTTTTCCCTCTCATTCATCAACTCTCTCTTTTCACTGTCTCTTCCCAGTCCTGTCTCTTTTCCCTGGACACATTCTTTTCCCTCTCTCTTCGCTGTCCTGTCTCTTTTCCCTGGACTCTCTCTTTTCCCCCGCTTGCCTCTTTTCCCTGTTTCCCCTCGCCTGTCTCTCTCACCTCTGTTCTCTCGGCGTTCATTTTTCCCGCTTCCACTCGCCTTCCTCTATTCCCTCCCTTTCCTCCACTCCCTCTTTTCCCTCTCTCTTCCCTGTCCTGTCTCTTTTCCCTGGACTCTCTCTTTCCCCCCGCTTGTCTCTTTTCCCTGTTTCCCCTCGCCTGTCTCTCTCACCTCTGTTCTCTCAGCGTTCATTTTTCCCGCTTTCACTCGCCTTCCTCTATTCCCTCCCTTTCCTCCACACCCTCTTTTCCCTCTCTCTTCCCTGTCCTTTCTCTTTTCCCTGGACTCTCTCTTTTCCCCCGCTTGTCTCTTCCCCCTCTTTCTCCTCTCCTGTGTCTGTCACCTCTCTTCACTCGGTGTCTCAATTTCCCACTTTCACTCGCCCCTCTCTTTTCCCTCTCATTCCTCAACTCTCTCTTTTCACTGTCTCTTCCCAGTCGTGTCTCTTTTCCCTGGACTCTCTCTTTTCCCCCGCTTTTCTCTTTTCCCTGTTTCCCCTCGCCTGTCTCTCTCACCTCTGTTCTCTCGGCGTTCATTTTTCCCGCTTCCACTCGCCTTCCTCTATTCCCTCCCTTTCCTCCACTCCCTCTTTTCCCTCTCTCTTCCCTGTCCTTTCTCTTTTCCCTGGACTCTCTCTTTCCCCCCGCTTGTCTCTTCCCCCTCTTTCCCCTCTCCTGTGTCTGTCACCTCTCTTCACTCGGTGTCTCATTTTCCCGCTTTCACTCGCCCCTCTCTTTTCCCTCTCATTCATCAACTCTCTCTTTTCACTGTCTCTTCCCAGTCCTGTCTCTTTTCCCTGGACGGTCTCTTTTCCCCCGCTTTTCTCTTTTCCCTGTTTCCCCTCGCCTGTCTCTCTCACATCTGTTCTCTCGGCGTTCATTTTTCCCGCTTCCACTCGCCTTCCTCTATTCCCTCCCTTTCCTCCACACCCTCTTTTCCCTCTCTCTTCCCTGTCCTGTCTCTTTTCCCTGGACTCTCTCTTTTCCCCCGCTTGTCTCTTCCCCCTCTTTCCCCTCTCCTGTGTCTGTCACCTCTCTTCACTCGCTGTCTCATTTTCCCGCTTTCACTCGCCCCTCTCTTTTCCCTCTCATTCCTCAACTCTCTCTTTTCACTGTCTCTTCCCAGTCGTGTCTCTTTTCCCTGGACTCTCTCTTTTCCCCCGCTTGCCTCTTTTCCCTGTTTCCCCTCGCCTGTCTCTCTCACCTCTGTTCTCTCGGCGTTCATTTTTCCCGCTTCCACTCGCCTTCCTCTATTCCCTCCCTTCCCTCCACTCCCTCTTTTCCCTCTCTCTTCCCTGTCCTGTCTCTTTTCCCTGGGCTCTCTCTTTCCCCCCGCTTGTCTCTTCCCCCTCTTTCCCCTCTCCTGTGTCTGTCACCTCTCTTCACTCGGTGTCTCATTTTCCCGCTTTCACTCGCCCCTCTCTTTTCCCTCTCATTCCTCAACTCTCTCTTTTCACTGTCTCTTCCCAGTCGTGTCTCTTTTCCCTGGACTCTCTCTTTTCCCCCGCTTTTCTCTTTTCCCTGTTTCCCCTCGCCTGTGTCTCTCACCTCTGTTCTGTCGGCGTTCATTTTTCCTGCTTTCACTCGCCTTCCTCTATTCCCTCCCTTTCCACCACTCCCTCTTTTCCCTCTCTCTTCCCTGTCCTGTCTCTTTTCCCTGGACTCTCTCTTTTCCCCCGCTTGTCTCTTCCCCCTATTTCCCCTCTCCTGTGTCTGTCACCACTCTTCACTCGGTGTCTCAATTTCCCACTTTCACTCGCCCCTCTCTTTTCCCTCTCATTCATCAACTCTCTCTTTTCACTGTCTCTTCCCAGTCGTGTCTCTTTTCCCTGGACACATTCTTTTCCCTCTCTCTTCGCTGTCCTGTCTCTTTTCCCTGGACTCTCTCTTTTCCACCGCTTGCCTCTTTTCCCTGTTTCCCCTCGCCTGTCTCTCTCACCTCTGTTCTCTCAGCGTTCATTTTTCCCGCTTTCACTCGCCTTCCTCTATTCCCTCCCTTTCCTCCACACCCTCTTTTCCCTCTCTCTTCCCTGTCCTTTCTCTTTTCCCTGGACTCTCTCTTTTCCCCCGCTTGTCTCTTCCCCCTCTTTCTCCTCTCCTGTGTCTGTCACCTCTCTTCACTCGGTGTCTCAATTTCCCACTTTCACTCGCCCCTCTCTTTTCCCTCTCATTCCTCAACTCTCTCTTTTCACTGTCTCTTCCCAGTCGTGTCTCTTTTCCCTGGACTCTCTCTTTTCCCCCGCTTTTCTCTTTTCCCTGTTTCCCCTCGCCTGTCTCTCTCACCTCTGTTCTCTCGGCGTTCATTTTTCCCGCTTCCACTCGCCTTCCTCTATTCCCTCCCTTTCCTCCACTCCCTCTTTTCCCTCTCTCTTCCCTGTCCTTTCTCTTTTCCCTGGACTCTCTCTTTTCCCCCGCTTGTCTCTTCCCCCTATTTCCCCTCTCCTGTGTCTGTCACCTCTCTTCACTCGGTGTCTCAATTTCCCACTTTCACTCGCCCCTCTCTTTTCCCTCTCATTCATCAACTCTCTCTTTTCACTGTCTCTTCCCAGTCGTGTCTCTTTTCCCTGGACACATTCTTTTCCCTCTCTCTTCCCAGTCGTGTCTCTTTTCCCTGGACTCTCTCTTTTCCCCCGCTTTTCTCTTTTCCCTGTTTCCCCTCGCCTGTCTCTCTCACCTCTGTTCTCTCGGCGTTCATTTTTCCCGCTTCCACTCGCCTTCCTCTATTCCCTCCCTTTCCTCCACTCCCTCTTTTCCCTCTCTCTTCCCTGTCCTTTCTCTTTTCCCTGGGCTCTCTCTTTCCCCCCGCTTGTCTCTTCCCCCTCTTTCTCCTCTCCTGTGTCTGTCACCTCTCTTCACTCGGTGTCTCAATTTCCCACTTTCACTCGCCCCTCTCTTTTCCCTCTCATTCATCAACTCTCTCTTTTCACTGTCTCTTCCCAGTCGTGTCTCTTTTCCCTGGATAGTCTCTTTTCCCCCGCTTGTCTCTTTTCCCTGTTTCCCCTCGCCTGTCTCTCTCACCTCTGTTCTGTCGGCGTTCATTTTTCCTGCTTTCACTCGCCTTCCTCTATTCCCTCCCTTCCCTCCACTCCCTCTTTTCCCTCTCTCTTCCCTGTCCTGTCTCTTTTCCCTGGACTCTCTCTTTTCCCCCGCTTGTCTCTTCCCCCTCTTTCCCCTCTCCTGTGTCTGTCACCTCTCTTCACTCGGTGTCTCATTTTCCCGCTTTCACTCGCCCCTCTCTTTTCCCTCTCATTCCTCAACTCTCTCTTTTCACTGTCTCTTCCCAGTCGTGTCTCTTTTCCCTGGACACATTCTTTTCCCTCTCTCTTCGCTGTCCTGTCTCTTTTCCCTGGACTCTCTCTTTTCCCCCGCTTGCCTCTTTTCCCTGTTTCCTCTCGCCTGTCTCTCTCAGCTCTGTTCTCTCGGCGTTCATTTTTCCCGCTTTCACTCGCCTTCCTCTATTCCCTCCCTTCCCTCCACTCCCTCTTTTCACTCTCTCTTCCCTGTCCTGTCTCTTTTCCCTGGACTCTCTCTTTTCCCCCGCTTGTCTCTTTTCCCTGTTTCCCCTCGCCTGTCTCTCTCACCTCTGTTCTCTCGGCGTTCATTTTTCCCGCTTTCACTCGCCTTCCTCTATTCCCTCCCTTCCCTCCACTCCCTCTTTTCACTCTCTCTTCCCAGTCGTGTCTCTTTTCCCTGGACTCTCTCTTTTCCCCCGCTTGCCTCTTTTCCCTGTTTCCCCTCGCCTGTCTCTCTCACCTCTGTTCTGTCGGCGTTCATTTTTCCTGCTTTCACTCGCCTTCCTCTATTCCCTCCCTTTCCACCACTCCCTCTTTTCCCTCTCTCTTCCCTGTCCTGTCTCTTTTCCCTGGACTCTCTCTTTTCCCCCGCTTGTCTCTTCCCCCTCTTTCCCCTCTCCTGTGTCTGTCACCTCTCTTCACTCGGTGTCTCATTTTCCCGCTTTCACTCGCCCCTCTCTTTTCCCTCTCATTCCTCAACTCTCTCTTTTCACTGTCTCTTCCCAGTCGTGTCTCTTTTCCCTGGACACATTCTTTTCCCTCTCTCTTCGCTGTCCTGTCTCTTTTCCCTGGACTCTCTCTTTTCCCCCGCTTGCCTCTTTTCCCTGTTTCCCCTCGCCTGTCTCTCTCACCTCTGTTCTCTCGGCGTTCATTTTCCCCGCTTCCACTCGCCTTCCTCTATTCCCTCCCTTTCCTCCACTCCCTCTTTTCCCTCTCTCTTCCCTGTCCTGTCTCTTTTCCCTGGACTCTCTCTTTTCCCCCGCTTGTCTGTTCCCCCTCTTTCCCCTCTCCTGTGTCTGTCACCTCTCTTCACTCGGTGTCTCATTTTCCCGCTTTCACTCGCCCCTCTCTTTTCCCTCTCATTCCTCAACTCTCTCTTTTCCCTCTCTCTTCCCTGTCCTGTCTCTTTTCCCTGGACTCTCTCTTTTCCCCCGCTTGCCTCTTTTCCCTGTTTCCCCTCGCCTGTCTCTCTCACCTCTGTTCTCTCGGCGTTCATTTTTCCCGCTTTCACTCGCCTTCCTCTATTCCCTCCCTTCCCTCCACTCCCTCTTTTCCCTCTCTCTTCCCTGTCCTGTCTCTTTTCCCTGGACTCTCTCTTTTCCCCCGCTTGTCTCTTTTCCCTGTTTCCCCTCGCCTGTCTCTCTCACCTCTGTTCTCTCGGCGTTCATTTTTCCCGCTTCCAATCGCCTTCCTCTATTCCCTCCCTTCCCTCCACTCCCTCTTTTCCCTCTCTCTTCCCTGTCCTGTCTCTTTTCCCTGGACTCTCTCTTTCCCCCCGCTTGTCTCTTCCCCCTCTTTCCCCTCTCCTGTGTCTGTCACCTCTCTTCACTCGGTGTCTCATTTTCCCGCTTTCACTCGCCCCTCTCTTTTCCCTCTCATTCCTCAACTCTCTCTTTTCACTGTCTCTTCCCAGTCGTGTCTCTTTTCCCTGGACACATTCTTTTCCCTCTCTCTTCGCTGTCCTGTCTCTTTTCCCTGGACTCTCTCTTTTCCCCCGCTTGCCTCTTTTCCCTGTTTCCCCTCGCCTGTCTCTCTCACCTCTGTTCTCTCGGCGTTCATTTTTCCCGCTTCCACTCGCCTTCCTCTATTCCCTCCCTTTCCTCCACTCCCTCTTTTCCCTCTCTCTTCCCTGTCCTGTCTCTTTTCCCTGGACTCTCTCTTTTCCCCCGCTTGTCTCTTCCCTCTCTTTCCCCTCTCCTGTGTCTGTCACCTCTCTTCACTCGGTGTCTCATTTTCCCGCTTTCACTCGCCCCTCTCTTTTCCCTCTCATTCCTCCACTCCGTCTTTTCCCTCTCTCTTCCCAGTCGTGTCTCTTTTCCCTGGACTCTCTCTTTTCCCCCGCTTTTCTCTTTTCCCTGTTTCCCCTTGCCTGTCTCTCTCACCTCTGTTCTCTCGGCGTTCATTTTTCCTGCTTTCACTCGCCTTCCTCTATTCCCTCCCTTCCCTCCACTCCCTCTTTTCCCTCTCTCTTCCCTGTCCTGTCTCTTTTCCCTGGACTCTCTCTTTTCCCCCGCTTGTCTCTTCCCCCTCTTTCCCCTCTCCTGTGTCTGTCACCTCTCTTCACTCGGTGTCTCATTTTCCCGCTTTCACTCGCCCCTCTCTTTTCCCTCTCATTCATCAACTCTCTCTTTTCACTGTCTCTTCCCAGTCGTGTCTCTTTTCCCTGGACTCTCTCTTTTCCCCCGCTTTTCTCTTTTCCCTGTTTCCCCTTGCCTGTCTCTCTCACCTCTGTTCTCTCGGCGTTCATTTTTCCCGCTTTCACTCGCCCCTCTCTTTTCCCTCTCATTCCTCAACTCTCTCTTTTCCCTCTCTCTTCCCTGTCCTGTCTCTTTTCCCTGGACTCTCTCTTTTCCCCCGCTTGTCTATTTTCCCTGTTTCCCCTCGCCTGTCTCTCTCACCTCTGTTCTCTCGGCGTTCATTTTCCCCGCTTCCACTCGCCTTCCTCTATTCCCTCCCTTTCCTCCACTCCCTCTTTTCCCTCTCTCTTCCCTGTCCTGTCTCTTTTCCCTGGACTCTCTCTTTCCCCCCGCTTGTCTCTTCCCCCTCTTTCCCCTCTCCTGTGTCTGTCACCTCTCTTCACTCGGTGTCTCATTTTCCCGCTTTCACTCGCCCCTCTCTTTTCCCTCTCATTCCTCAACTCTCTCTTTTCACTGTCTCTTCCCAGTCGTGTATCTTTTCCCTGGACTCTCTCTTTTCCCCCGCTTTTCTCTTTTCCCTGTTTCCCCTTGCCTGTCTCTCTCACCTCTGTTCTCTCGGCGTTCATTTTTCCCGCTTCCACTCACCTTCCTCTATTCCCTCCCTTCCCTCCACTCCCTCTTTTCCCTCTCTCTTCCCTGTCCTGTCTCTTTTCCCTGGACTCTCTCTTTTCCCCCGCTTGTCTATTTTCCCTGTTTCCCCTCGCCTGTCTCTCTCACATCTGTTCTCTCGGCGTTCATTTTTCCCGCTTTCACTCGCCTTCCTCTATTCCCTCCCTTTCCTCCACTCCCTCTTTTCCCTCTCTCTTCCCTGTCCTTTCTCTTTTCCCTGGCCTCTCTCTTTTCCCCCGCTTGTCTCTTCCCCCTCTTTCCCCTCTCCTGTGTCTGTCACCTCTCTTCACTCGGTGTCTCATTTTCCCGCTTTCACTCGCCCCTCTCTTTTCCCTCTCATTCCTCCACTCCCTCTTTTCCCTCTCTCTTCCCAGTCGTGTCTCTTTTCCCTGGACTCTCTCTTTTCCCCCGCTTTTCTCTTTTCCCTGTTTCCCCTCGCCTGTCTCTCTCACCTCTGTTCTCTCGGCGTTCATTTTTCCCGCTTCCACTCGCCTTCCTCTATTCCCTCCCTTTCCTCCACTCCCTCTTTTCCCTCTCTCTTCCCTGTCCTGTCTCTTTTCCCTGGACTCTCTCTTTTCCCCCGCTTGTCTCTTCGCCCTCTTTCCCCTCTCCTGTGTCTGTCACCTCTCTTCACTCGGTGTCTCATTTTCCCGCTTTCACTCGCCCCTCTGTTTTCCCTCTCATTCCTCAACTCTCTCTTTTCCCTCTCTCTTCCCTGTCCTGTCTCTTTTCCCTGGACTCTCTCTTTTCCCCCGCTTGCCTCTTTTCCCTGTTTCCCCTCGCCTGTCTCTCTCACCTCTGTTCTCTCGGCGTTCATTTTTCCCGCTTTCACTCGCCTTCCTCTATTCCCTCCCTTCCCTCCACTCCCTCTTTTCCCTCTCTCTTCCCTGTCCTGTCTCTTTTCCCTGGACTCTCTCTTTTCCCCCGCTTGTCTGTTCCCCCTCTTTCCCCTCTCCTGTGTCTGTCACCTCTCTTCACTCGGTGTCTCATTTTCCCGCTTTCACTCGCCCCTCTCTTTTCCCTCTCATTCCTCAACTCTCTCTTTTCCCTCTCTCTTCCCTGTCCTGTCTCTTTTCCCTGGACTCTCTCTTTTCCCCCGCTTTTCTCTTTTCCCTGTTTCCCCTCGCCTGTGTCTCTCACCTCTGTTCTCTCGGCGTTCATTTTTCCCGCTATCACTCGCCTTCCTCTATTCCCTCCCTTTCCTCCACTCCCTCTTTTCCCTCTCTCTTCCCTGTCCTGTCTCTTTTCCCTGGGCTCTCTCTTTCCCCCCGCTTGTCTCTTCCCCCTCTTTCCCCTCTCCTGTGTCTGTCACCTCTCTTCACTCGGTGTCTCTTTTTCCCGCTTTCACTCGCCCCTCTCCTTTCCCTCTCATTCCTCAACTCTCTCTTTTCACTGTCTCTTCCCAGTCGTGTCTCTTTTCCCTGGACTCTCTCTTTTCCCCCGCTTTTCTCTTTTCCCTGTTTCCCCTTGCCTGTCTCTCTCACCTCTGTTCTCTCGGCGTTCATTTTTCCCGCTTCCACTCGCCTTCCTCTATTCCCTCCCTTTCCTCCACTCCCTCTTTTCCCTCTCTCTTCCCTGTCCTGTCTCTTTTCCCTGGACTCTCTCTTTTCCCCCGCTTGTCTATTTTCCCTGTTTCCCCTCGCCTGTCTCTCTCACCTCTGTTCTCTCGGCGTTCATTTTTCCCCCTTCCACTCGCCTTCCTCTATTCCCTCCCTTTCCTCCACTCCCTCTTTTCCCTCTCTCTTCCCTGTCCTGTCTCTTTTCCCTGGGCTCTCTCTTTCCCCCCGCTTGTCTCTTCCCCCTCTTTCCCCTCTCCTGTGTCTGTCACCTCTCTTCACTCGGTGTCTCATTTTCCCGCTTTCACTCGCCCCTCTCTTTTCCCTCTCATTCCTCAACTCTCTCTTTTCACTGTCTCTTCCCAGTCGTGTCTCTTTTCCCTGGACTCTCTCTTTTCCCCCGCTTTTCTCTTTTCCCTGTTTCCCCTTGCCTGTCTCTCTCACCTCTGTTCTCACGGCGTTCATTTTTCCCGCTTCCACTCGCCTTCCTCTATTCCCTCCCTTTCCTCCACTCCCTCTTTTCCCTCTCTCTTCCCTGTCCTGTCTCTTTTCCCTGGACTCTCTCTTTTCCCCCGCTTGTCTATTTTCCCTGTTTCCCCTCGCCTGTCTCTCTCACATCTGTTCTCTCGGCGTTCATTTTTCCCGCTTTCACTCGCCTTCCTCTATTCCCTCCCTTTCCTCCACTCCCTCTTTTCCCTCTCTCTTCCCTGTCCTGTCTCTTTTCCCTGGGCTCTCTCTTTCCCCCCGCTTGTCTCTTCCCCCTCTTTCCCCTCTCCTGTGTCTGTCACCTCTCTTCACTCGGTGTCTCATTTTCCCGCTTTCACTCGCCCCTCTCTTTTCCCTCTCATTCCTCAACTCTCTCTTTTCACTGTCTCTTCCCAGTCGTGTCTCTTTTCCCTGGACTCTCTCTTTTCCCCCGCTTTTCTCTTTTCCCTGTTTCCCCTCGCCTGTGTCTCTCACCTCTGTTCTCTCGGCGTTCATTTTTCCTGCTTTCACTCGCCTTCCTCTATTCCCTCCCTTTCCACCACACCCTCTTTTCCCTCTCTCTTCCCTGTCCTATCTCTTTTCCCTGGATTCTCTCTTTCCCCCCGCTTGTCTCTTCCCCCTCTTTCCCCTCTCCTGTGTCTGTCACCTCTCTTCACTCGGTGTCTCAATTTCCCACTTTCACTCGCCCCTCTCTTTTCCCTCTCATTCCTCAACTCTCTCTTTTCACTGTCTCTTCCCAGTCGTGTCTCTTTTCCCTGGATAATCTCTTTTCCCCGGCTTGTCTCTTTTCCCTGTTTCCCCTCTCCTGTCTCTCTCACATCTGTTCTCTCGGCGTTCATTTTTCCCGCTTTCACTCGCCTTCCTCTATTCCCTCCCTTTCCTCCACTCCCTCTTTTCCCTCTCTCTTCCCTGTCCTGTCTCTTTTCCCTGGGCTCTCTCTTTCCCCCCGCTTGTCTCTTCCCCCTCTTTCCCCTCTCCTGTGTCTGTCACCTCTCTTCACTCGGTGTCTCATTTTCCCGCTTTCACTCGCCCCTCTCTTTTCCCTCTCATTCCTCAACTCTCTCTTTTCACTGTCTCTTCCCAGTCGTGTCTCTTTTCCCTGGACACATTCTTTTCCCTCTCTCTTCGCTGTCCTGTCTCTTTTCCCTGGACTCTCTCTTTTCGCCAGCTTGCCTCTTTTCCCTGTTTCCCCTCGCCTGTCTCTCTCACCTCTGTTCTCTCGGCGTTCATTTTCCCCGCTTCCACTCGCCTTCCTCTATTCCCTCCCTTTCCTCCACTCCCTCTTTTCCCTCTCTCTTCCCTGTCCTGTCTCTTTTCCCTGGACTCTCTCTTTTCCCCCGCTTGTCTCTTCCCCCTCTTTCCCCTCTCCTGTGTCTGTCACCTCTCTTCACTCGGTGTCTCATTTTCCCGCTTTCACTCGCCCCTCTCTTTTCCCTCTCATTCCTCAACTCTCTCTTTTCCCTCTCTCTTCCCTGTCCTGTCTCTTTTCCCTGGACTCTCTCTTTTCCCCCGCTTGCCTCTTTTCCCTGTTTCCTCTCGCCTGTCTCTCTCACCTCTGTTCTCTCGGCGTTCATTTTTCCCGCTTTCACTCGCCTTCCTCTATTCCCTCCCTTCCCTCCACTCCCTCTTTTCACTCTCTCTTCCCTGTCCTGTCTCTTTTCCCTGGACTCTCTCTTTTCCCCCGCTTGTCTCTTTTCCCTGTTTCCCCTCGCCTGTCTCTCTCACCTCTGTTCTCTCGGCGTTCATTTTTCCCGCTTCCACTCGCCTTCCTCTATTCCCTCCCTTCCCTCCACTCCCTCTTTTCCCAATCTCTTCCCTGTCCTGTCTCTTTTCCCTGGACTCTCTCTTTCCCCCCGCTTGTCTCTTCCCCCTCTTTCCCCTCTCCTGTGTCTGTCACCTCTCTTCACTCGGTGTCTCATTTTCCCGCTTTCACTCGCCCCTCTCTTTTCCCTCTCATTCCTCAACTCTCTCTTTTCACTGTCTCTTCCCAGTCGTGTCTCTTTTCCCTGGACACATTCTTTTCCCTCTCTCTTCGCTGTCCTGTCTCTTTTCCCTGGACTCTCTCTTTTCCCCCGCTTGTCTCTTCCCCCTCTTTCCCCTCTCCTGTGTCTGTCACCTCTCTTCACTCGGTGTCTCATTTTCCCGCTTTCACTCGCCCCTCTCTTTTCCCTCTCATTCCTCAACTCTCTCTTTTCCCTCTCTCTTCCCTGTCCTGTCTCTTTTCCCTGGACTCTCTCTTTTCCCCCGCTTGCCTCTTTTCCCTGTTTCCCCTCGCCTGTCTCTCTCACCTCTGTTCTCTCGGCGTTCATTTTTCCCGCTTTCACTCGCCTTCCTCTATTCCCTCCCTTCCCTCCACTCCCTCTTTTCCCTCTCTCTTCCCTGTCCTGTCCCTTTTCCCTGGACTCTCTCTTTTCCCCCGCTTGTCTCTTTTCCCTGTTTCCCCTCGCCTGTCTCTCTCACCTCTGTTCTCTCGGCGTTCATTTTTCCTGCTTTCACTCGCCTTCCTCTATTCCCTCCCTTTCCTCCACTCCCTCTTTTCCCTCTCTCTTCCCTGTCCTGTCTCTTTTCCCTGGACTCTCTCTTTTCCCCCGCTTGTCTCTTCCCCCTCTTTCCCCTCTCCTGTGTCTGTCACCTCTCTTCACTCGGTGTCTCATTTTCCCGCTTTCACTCGCCCCTCTCTTTTCCCTCTCATTCCTCAACTCTCTCTTTTCACTGTCTCTTCCCAGTCGTGTCTCTTTTCCCTGGACACATTCTTTTCCCTCTCTCTTCGCTGTCCTGTCTCTTTTCCCTGGACTCTCTCTTTTCCCCCGCTTCCCTCTTTTCCCTGTTTCCCCTCGCCTGTCTCTCTCACCTCTGTTCTCTCGGCGTTCATTTTCCCCGCTTCCACTCGCCTTCCTCTATTCCCTCCCTTTCCTCCACTCCCTCTTTTCCCTCTCTCTTCCCTGTCCTGTCTCTTTTCCCTGGACTCTCTCTTTTCCCCCGCTTGTCTGTTCCCCCTCTTTCCCCTCTCCTGTGTCTGTCACCTCTCTTCACTCGGTGTCTCATTTTCCCGCTTTCACTCGCCCCTCTCTTTTCCCTCTCATTCCTCAACTCTCTCTTTTCCCTCTCTCTTCCCTGTCCTGTCTCTTTTCCCTGGACTCTCTCTTTTCCCCCGCTTGCCTCTTTTCCCTGTTTCCTCTCGCCTGTCTCTCTCACCTCTGTTCTCTCGGCGTTCATTTTTCCCGCTTTCACTCGCCTTCCTCTATTCCCTCCCTTCCCTCCACTCCCTCTTTTCCCTCTCTCTTCCCTGTCCTGTCTCTTTTCCCTGGACTCTCTCTTTTCCCCCGCTTGTCTCTTTTCCCTGTTTCCCCTCGCCTGTCTCTCTCACCTCTGTTCTCTCGGCGTTCATTTTTCCCGCTTCCACTCGCCTTCCTCTATTCCCTCCCTTCCCTCCACTCCCTCTTTTCCCTCTCTCTTCCCTGTCCTGTCTCTTTTCCCTGGACTCTCTCTTTCCCCCCGCTTGTCTCTTCCCCCTCTTTCCCCTCTCCTGTGTCTGTCACCTCTCTTCACTCGGTGTCTCATTTTCCCGCTTTCACTCGCCCCTCTCTTTTCCCTCTCATTCCTCAACTCTCTCTTTTCCCTCTCTCTTCCCTGTCCTGTCTCTTTTCCCTGGACTCTCTCTTTTCCCCCGCTTGCCTCTTTTCCCTGTTTCCTCTCGCCTGTCTCTCTCACCTCTGTTCTCTCGGCGTTCATTTTTCCCGCTTTCACTCGCCTTCCTCTATTCCCTCCCTTCCCTCCACTCCCTCTTTTCCCTCTCTCTTCCCTGTCCTGTCTCTTTTCCCTGGACTCTCTCTTTTCCCCCGCTTGCCTCTTTTCCCTGTTTCCCCTCGCCTGTCTCTCTCACCTCTGTTCTCTCGGCGTTCATTTTTCCCGCTTCCACTCGCCTTCCTCTATTCCCTCCCTTTCCTCCACTCCCTCTTTTCCCTCTCTCTTCCCTGTCCTGTCTCTTTTCCCTGGACTCTCTCTTTTCCCCCGCTTGTCTCTTCCCTCTCTTTCCCCTCTCCTGTGTCTGTCACCTCTCTTCACTCGGTGTCTCATTTTCCCGCTTTCACTCGCCCCTCTCTTTTCCCTCTCATTCCTCCACTCCGTCTTTTCCCTCTCTCTTCCCAGTCGTGTCTCTTTTCCCTGGACTCTCTCTTTTCCCCCGCTTGCCTCTTTTCCCTGTTTCCCCTCGCCTGTCTCTCTCACCTCTGTTCTCTCGGCGTTCATTTTTCCCGCTTCCACTCGCCTTCCTCTATTCCCTCCCTTTCCTCCACTCCCTCTTTTCCCTCTCTCTTCCCTGTCCTGTCTCTTTTCCCTGGCCTCTCTTTCCCCCCGCTTGTCTCTTCCCCCTCTTTCCCCTCTCCTGTGTCTGTCACCTCTCTTCACTCGGTGTCTCATTTTCCCGCTTTCACTCGCCCCTCTCTTTTCCCTCTCATTCCTCAACTCTCTCTTTTCACTGTCTCTTCCCAGTCGTGTCTCTTTTCCCTGGACTCTCTCTTTTCCCCCGCTTTTCTCTTTTCCCTGTTTCCCCTCGGCTGTCTCTCTCACATCTGTTCTCTCGGCGTTCATTTTTCCTGCTTTCACTCGCCTTCCTCTATTCCCTCCCTTTCCTCCACTCCCTCTTTTCCCTCTCTCTTCCCTGTCCTGTCTCTTTTCCCTGGGCTCTCTCTTTCCCCCCGCTTGTCTCTTCCCCCTCTTTCCCCTCTCCTGTGTCTGTCACCTCTCTTCACTCGGTGTCTCATTTTCCCGCTTTCACTCGCCCCTCTCTTTTCCCTCTCATTCATCAACTCTCTCTTTTCACTGTCTCTTCCCAGTCGTGTCTCTTTTCCCTGGACTCTCTCTTTTCCCCCGCTTTTCTCTTTTCCCTGTTTCCCCTCGCCTGTGTCTCTCACCTCTGTTCTCTCGGCGTTCATTTTTCCCGCTATCACTCGCCTTCCTCTATTCCCTCCCTTTCCTCCACTCCCTCTTTTCCCTCTCTCTTCCCTGTCCTGTCTCTTTTCCCTGGGCTCTCTCTTTCCCCCCGCTTGTCTCTTCCCCCTCTTTCCCCTCTCCTGTGTCTGTCACCTCTCTTCACTCGGTGTCTCTTTTTCCCGCTTTCACTCGCCCCTCTCCTTTCCCTCTCATTCCTCAACTCTCTCTTTTCACTGTCTCTTCCCAGTCGTGTCTCTTTTCCCTGGACTCTCTCTTTTCCCCCGCTTTTCTCTTTTCCCTGTTTCCCCTTGCCTGTCTCTCTCACCTCTGTTCTCTCGGCGTTCATTTTTCCCGCTTCCACTCGCCTTCCTCTATTCCCTCCCTTTCCTCCACTCCCTCTTTTCCCTCTCTCTTCCCTGTCCTGTCTCTTTTCCCTGGACTCTCTCTTTTCCCCCGCTTGTCTATTTTCCCTGTTTCCCCTCGCCTGTCTCTCTCACCTCTGTTCTCTCGGTGTCTCATTTTTCCCGCTTTCACTCGCCTTCCTCTATTCCCTCCCTTTCCTCCACTCCCTCTTTTCCCTCTCTCTTCCCTGTCCTGTCTCTTTTCCCTGGGCTCTCTCTTTCCCCCCGCTTGTCTCTTCCCCCTCTTTCCCCTCTCCTGTGTCTGTCACCTCTCTTCACTCGGTGTCTCATTTTCCCGCTTTCACTCGCCCCTCTCTTTTCCCTCTCATTCCTCAACTCTCTCTTTTCACTGTCTCTTCCCAGTCGTGTCTCTTTTCCCTGGACTCTCTCTTTTCCCCCGCTTTTCTCTTTTCCCTGTTTCCCCTTGCCTGTCTCTCTCACCTCTGTTCTCACGGCGTTCATTTTTCCCGCTTCCACTCGCCTTCCTCTATTCCCTCCCTTTCCTCCACTCCCTCTTTTCCCTCTCTCTTCCCTGTCCTGTCTCTTTTCCCTGGACTCTCTCTTTTCCCCCGCTTGTCTATTTTCCCTGTTTCCCCTCGCCTGTCTCTCTCACATCTGTTCTCTCGGCGTTCATTTTTCCCGCTTTCACTCGCCTTCCTCTATTCCCTCCCTTTCCTCCACTCCCTCTTTTCCCTCTCTCTTCCCTGTCTTGTCTCTTTTCCCTGGGCTCTCTCTTTCCCCCCGCTTGTCTCTTCCCCCTCTTTCCCCTCTCCTGTGTCTGTCACCTCTCTTCACTCGGTGTCTCATTTTCCCGCTTTCACTCGCCCCTCTCTTTTCCCTCTCATTCCTCAACTCTCTCTTTTCACTGTCTCTTCCCAGTCGTGTCTCTTTTCCCTGGACTCTCTCTTTTCCCCCGCTTTTCTCTTTTCCCTGTTTCCCCTCGCCTGTGTCTCTCACCTCTGTTCTCTCGGCGTTCATTTTTCCTGCTTTCACTCGCCTTCCTCTATTCCCTCCCTTTCCTCCACTCCCTCTTTTCCCTCTCTCTTCCCTGTCCTGTCTCTTTTCCCTGGGCTCTCTCTTTCCCCCCGCTTGTCTCTTCCCCCTCTTTCCCCTCTCCTGTGTCTGTCACCTCTCTTCACTCGGTGTCTCAATTTCCCACTTTCACTCGCCCCTCTCTTTTCCCTCTCATTCCTCAACTCTCTCTTTTCACTGTCTCTTCCCAGTCGTGTCTCTTTTCCCTGGACTCTCTCTTTTCCCCCGCTTGTCTATTTTCCCTGTTTCCCCTCGCCTGTCTCTCTCACATCTGTTCTCTCGGCGTTCATTTTTCCCGCTTTCACTCGCCTTCCTCTATTCCCTCCCTTTCCTCCACTCCCTCTTTTCCCTCTCTCTTCCCTGTCCTGTCTCTTTTCCCTGGGCTCTCTCTTTCCCCCCGCTTGTCTCTTCCCCCTCTTTCCCCTCTCCTGTGTCTGTCACCTCTCTTCACTCGGTGTCTCATTTTCCCGCTTTCACTCGCCCCTCTCTTTTCCCTCTCATTCCTCAACTCTCTCTTTTCACTGTCTCTTCCCAGTCGTGTCTCTTTTCCCTGGACACATTCTTTTCCCTCTCTCTTCGCTGTCCTGTCTCTTTTCCCTGGACTCTCTCTTTTCCCCCGCTTGTCTCTTCCCCCTCTTTCCCCTCTCCTGTGTCTGTCACCTCTCTTCACTCGGTGTCTCATTTTCCCGCTTTCACTCGCCCCTCTCTTTTCCCTCTCATTCCTCAACTCTCTCTTTTCCCTCTCTCTTCCCTGTCCTGTCTCTTTTCCCTGGACTCTCTCTTTTCCCCCGCTTTTCTCTTTTCCCTGTTTCCCCTCGCCTGTCTCTCTCACCTCTGTTCTCTCGGCGTTCATTTTTCCCGCTTTCACTCGCCTTCCTCTATTCCCTCCCTTCCCTCCACTCCCTCTTTTCCCTCTCTCTTCCCTGTCCTGTCCCTTTTCCCTGGACTCTCTCTTTTCCCCCGCTTGTCTCTTTTCCCTGTTTCCCCTCGCCTGTCTCTCTCACCTCTGTTCTCTCGGCGTTCATTTTTCCTGCTTTCACTCGCCTTCCTCTATTCCCTCCCTTTCCTCCACTCCCTCTTTTCCCTCTCTCTTCCCTGTCCTGTCTCTTTTCCCTGGACTCTCTCTTTTCCCCCGCTTGTCTCTTCCCCCTCTTTCCCCTCTCCTGTGTCTGTCACCTCTCTTCACTCGGTGTCTCATTTTCCCGCTTTCACTCGCCCCTCTCTTTTCCCTCTCATTCCTCAACTCTCTCTTTTCACTGTCTCTTCCCAGTCGTGTCTCTTTTCCCTGGACACATTCTTTTCCCTCTCTCTTCGCTGTCCTGTCTCTTTTCCCTGGACTCTCTCTTTTCCCCCGCTTCCCTCTTTTCCCTGTTTCCCCTCGCCTGTCTCTCTCACCTCTGTTCTCTCGGCGTTCATTTTCCCCGCTTCCACTCGCCTTCCTCTATTCCCTCCCTTTCCTCCACTCCCTCTTTTCCCTCTCTCTTCCCTGTCCTGTCTCTTTTCCCTGGACTCTCTCTTTTCCCCCGCTTGTCTGTTCCCCCTCTTTCCCCTCTCCTGTGTCTGTCACCTCTCTTCACTCGGTGTCTCATTTTCCCGCTTTCACTCGCCCCTCTCTTTTCCCTCTCATTCCTCAACTCTCTCTTTTCCCTCTCTCTTCCCTGTCCTGTCTCTTTTCCCTGGACTCTCTCTTTTCCCCCGCTTGCCTCTTTTCCCTGTTTCCTCTCGCCTGTCTCTCTCACCTCTGTTCTCTCGGCGTTCATTTTTCCCGCTTTCACTCGCCTTCCTCTATTCCCTCCCTTTCCTCCACTCCCTCTTTTCCCTCTCTCTTCCCTGTCCTGTCTCTTTTCCCTGGACTCTCTCTTTTCCCCCGCTTGTCTCTTTTCCCTGTTTCCCCTCGCCTGTCTCTCTCACCTCTGTTCTCTCGGCGTTCATTTTTCCCGCTTCCACTCGCCTTCCTCTATTCCCTCCCTTCCCTCCACTCCCTCTTTTCCCTCTCTCTTCCCTGTCCTGTCTCTTTTCCCTGGACTCTCTCTTTCCCCCCGCTTGTCTCTTCCCCCTCTTTCCCCTCTCCTGTGTCTGTCACCTCTCTTCACTCGGTGTCTCATTTTCCCGCTTTCACTCGCCCCTCTCTTTTCCCTCTCATTCCTCAACTCTCTCTTTTCCCTCTCTCTTCCCTGTCCTGTCTCTTTTCCCTGGACTCTCTCTTTTCCCCCGCTTGCCTCTTTTCCCTGTTTCCTCTCGCCTGTCTCTCTCACCTCTGTTCTCTCGGCGTTCATTTTTCCCGCTTTCACTCGCCTTCCTCTATTCCCTCCCTTCCCTCCACTCCCTCTTTTCCCTCTCTCTTCCCTGTCCTGTCTCTTTTCCCTGGACTCTCTCTTTCCCCCCGCTTGTCTCTTCCCCCTCTTTCCCCTCTCCTGTGTCTGTCACCTCTCTTCACTCGGTGTCTCATTTTCCCGCTTTCACTCGCCCCTCTCTTTTCCCTCTCATTCATCAACTCTCTCTTTTCACTGTCTCTTCCCAGTCGTGTCTCTTTTCCCTGGACTCTCTCTTTTCCCCCGCTTTTCTCTTTTCCCTGTTTCCCCTTGCCTGTCTCTCTCACCTCTGTTCTCTCGGCGTTCATTTTTCCCGCTATCACTCGCCTTCCTCTATTCCCTCCCTTTCCTCCACTCCCTCTTTTCCCTCTCTCTTCCCTGTCCTGTCTCTTTTCCCTGGGCTCTCTCTTTCCCCCCGCTTGTCTCTTCCCCCTCTTTCCCCTCTCCTGTGTCTGTCACCTCTCTTCACTCGGTGTCTCTTTTTCCCGCTTTCACTCGCCCCTCTCCTTTCCCTCTCATTCCTCAACTCTCTCTTTTCACTGTCTCTTCCCAGTCGTGTCTCTTTTCCCTGGACTCTCTCTTTTCCCCCGCTTTTCTCTTTTCCCTGTTTCCCCTTGCCTGTCTCTCTCACCTCTGTTCTCTCGGCGTTCATTTTTCCCGCTTCCACTCGCCTTCCTCTATTCCCTCCCTTTCCTCCACTCCCTCTTTTCCCTCTCTCTTCCCTGTCCTGTCTCTTTTCCCTGGACTCTCTCTTTTCCCCCGCTTGTCTATTTTCCCTGTTTCCCCTCGCCTGTCTCTCTCACCTCTGTTCTCTCGGTGTCTCATTTTTCCCGCTTTCACTCGCCTTCCTCTATTCCCTCCCTTTCCTCCACTCCCTCTTTTCCCTCTCTCTTCCCTGTCCTGTCTCTTTTCCCTGGGCTCTCTCTTTCCCCCCGCTTGTCTCTTCCCCCTCTTTCCCCTCTCCTGTGTCTGTCACCTCTCTTCACTCGGTGTCTCATTTTCCCGCTTTCACTCGCCCCTCTCTTTTCCCTCTCATTCCTCAACTCTCTCTTTTCACTGTCTCTTCCCAGTCGTGTCTCTTTTCCCTGGACTCTCTCTTTTCCCCCGCTTTTCTCTTTTCCCTGTTTCCCCTTGCCTGTCTCTCTCACCTCTGTTCTCACGGCGTTCATTTTTCCCGCTTCCACTCGCCTTCCTCTATTCCCTCCCTTTCCTCCACTCCCTCTTTTCCCTCTCTCTTCCCTGTCCTGTCTCTTTTCCCTGGACTCTCTCTTTTCCCCCGCTTCCCTCTTTTCCCTGTTTCCCCTCGCCTGTCTCTCTCACATCTGTTCTCTCGGCGTTCATTTTTCCCGCTTTCACTCGCCTTCCTCTATTCCCTCCCTTTCCTCCACTCCCTCTTTTCCCTCTCTCTTCCCTGTCTTGTCTCTTTTCCCTGGGCTCTCTCTTTCCCCCCGCTTGTCTCTTCCCCCTCTTTCCCCTCTCCTGTGTCTGTCACCTCTCTTCACTCGGTGTCTCATTTTCCCGCTTTCACTCGCCCCTCTCTTTTCCCTCTCATTCCTCAACTCTCTCTTTTCACTGTCTCTTCCCAGTCGTGTCTCTTTTCCCTGGACTCTCTCTTTTCCCCCGCTTTTCTCTTTTCCCTGTTTCCCCTCGCCTGTGTCTCTCACCTCTGTTCTCTCGGCGTTCATTTTTCCTGCTTTCACTCGCCTTCCTCTATTCCCTCCCTTTCCTCCACTCCCTCTTTTCCCTCTCTCTTCCCTGTCCTGTCTCTTTTCCCTGGGCTCTCTCTTTCCCCCCGCTTGTCTCTTCCCCCTCTTTCCCCTCTCCTGTGTCTGTCACCTCTCTTCACTCGGTGTCTCAATTTCCCACTTTCACTCGCCCCTCTCTTTTCCCTCTCATTCCTCAACTCTCTCTTTTCACTGTCTCTTCCCAGTCGTGTCTCTTTTCCCTGGACTCTCTCTTTTCCCCCGCTTGTCTATTTTCCCTGTTTCCCCTCGCCTGTCTCTCTCACATCTGTTCTCTCGGCGTTCATTTTTCCCGCTTTCACTCGCCTTCCTCTATTCCCTCCCTTTCCTCCACTCCCTCTTTTCCCTCTCTCTTCCCTGTCCTGTCTCTTTTCCCTGGGCTCTCTCTTTCCCCCCGCTTGTCTCTTCCCCCTCTTTCCCCTCTCCTGTGTCTGTCACCTCTCTTCACTCGGTGTCTCATTTTCCCGCTTTCACTCGCCCCTCTCTTTTCCCTCTCATTCCTCAACTCTCTCTTTTCACTGTCTCTTCCCAGTCGTGTCTCTTTTCCCTGGACACATTCTTTTCCCTCTCTCTTCGCTGTCCTGTCTCTTTTCCCTGGACTCTCTCTTTTCGCCAGCTTGCCTCTTTTCCCTGTTTCCCCTCGCCTGTCTCTCTCACCTCTGTTCTCTCGGCGTTCATTTTCCCCGCTTCCACTCGCCTTCCTCTATTCCCTCCCTTTCCTCCACTCCCTCTTTTCCCTCTCTCTTCCCTGTCCTGTCTCTTTTCCCTGGACTCTCTCTTTTCCCCCGCTTGTCTCTTCCCCCTCTTTCCCCTCTCCTGTGTCTGTCACCTCTCTTCACTCGGTGTCTCATTTTCCCGCTTTCACTCGCCCCTCTCTTTTCCCTCTCATTCCTCAACTCTCTCTTTTCCCTCTCTCTTCCCTGTCCTGTCTCTTTTCCCTGGACTCTCTCTTTTCCCCCGCTTGCCTCTTTTCCCTGTTTCCTCTCGCCTGTCTCTCTCACCTCTGTTCTCTCGGCGTTCATTTTTCCCGCTTTCACTCGCCTTCCTCTATTCCCTCCCTTCCCTCCACTCCCTCTTTTCACTCTCTCTTCCCTGTCCTGTCTCTTTTCCCTGGACTCTCTCTTTCCCCCCGCTTGTCTCTTCCCCCTCTTTCCCCTCTCCTGTGTCTGTCACCTCTCTTCACTCGGTGTCTCATTTTCCCGCTTTCACTCGCCCCTCTCTTTTCCCTCTCATTCCTCAACTCTCTCTTTTCACTGTCTCTTCCCAGTCGTGTCTCTTTTCCCTGGACACATTCTTTTCCCTCTCTCTTCGCTGTCCTGTCTCTTTTCCCTGGACTCTCTCTTTTCCCCCGCTTGTCTCTTCCCCCTCTTTCCCCTCTCCTGTGTCTGTCACCTCTCTTCACTCGGTGTCTCATTTTCCCGCTTTCACTCGCCCCTCTCTTTTCCCTCTCATTCCTCAACTCTCTCTTTTCCCTCTCTCTTCCCTGTCCTGTCTCTTTTCCCTGGACTCTCTCTTTTCCCCCGCTTTTCTCTTTTCCCTGTTTCCCCTCGCCTGTCTCTCTCACCTCTGTTCTCTCGGCGTTCATTTTTCCCGCTTTCACTCGCCTTCCTCTATTCCCTCCCTTCCCTCCACTCCCTCTTTTCCCTCTCTCTTCCCTGTCCTGTCCCTTTTCCCTGGACTCTCTCTTTTCCCCCGCTTGTCTCTTTTCCCTGTTTCCCCTCGCCTGTCTCTCTCACCTCTGTTCTCTCGGCGTTCATTTTTCCCGCTTTCACTCGCCTTCCTCTATTCCCTCCCTTTCCTCCACTCCCTCTTTTCCCTCTCTCTTCCCTGTCCTGTCTCTTTTCCCTGGACTCTCTCTTTTCCCCCGCTTGTCTCTTCCCCCTCTTTCCCCTCTCCTGTGTCTGTCACCTCTCTTCACTCGGTGTCTCATTTTCCCGCTTTCACTCGCCCCTCTCTTTTCCCTCTCATTCCTCAACTCTCTCTTTTCACTGTCTCTTCCCAGTCGTGTCTCTTTTCCCTGGACACATTCTTTTCCCTCTCTCTTCGCTGTCCTGTCTCTTTTCCCTGGACTCTCTCTTTTCCCCCGCTTCCCTCTTTTCCCTGTTTCCCCTCGCCTGTCTCTCTCACCTCTGTTCTCTCGGCGTTCATTTTCCCCGCTTCCACTCGCCTTCCTCTATTCCCTCCCTTTCCTCCACTCCCTCTTTTCCCTCTCTCTTCCCTGTCCTGTCTCTTTTCCCTGGACTCTCTCTTTTCCCCCGCTTGTCTGTTCCCCCTCTTTCCCCTCTCCTGTGTCTGTCACCTCTCTTCACTCGGTGTCTCATTTTCCCGCTTTCACTCGCCCCTCTCTTTTCCCTCTCATTCCTCAACTCTCTCTTTTCCCTCTCTCTTCCCTGTCCTGTCTCTTTTCCCTGGACTCTCTCTTTTCCCCCGCTTGCCTCTTTTCCCTGTTTCCTCTCGCCTGTCTCTCTCACCTCTGTTCTCTCGGCGTTCATTTTTCCCGCTTTCACTCGCCTTCCTCTATTCCCTCCCTTCCCTCCACTCCCTCTTTTCCCTCTCTCTTCCCTGTCCTGTCTCTTTTCCCTGGACTCTCTCTTTTCCCCCGCTTGTCTCTTTTCCCTGTTTCCCCTCGCCTGTCTCTCTCACCTCTGTTCTCTCGGCGTTCATTTTTCCCGCTTCCACTCGCCTTCCTCTATTCCCTCCCTTCCCTCCACTCCCTCTTTTCCCTCTCTCTTCCCTGTCCTGTCTCTTTTCCCTGGACTCTCTCTTTCCCCCCGCTTGTCTCTTCCCCCTCTTTCCCCTCTCCTGTGTCTGTCACCTCTCTTCACTCGGTGTCTCATTTTCCCGCTTTCACTCGCCCCTCTCTTTTCCCTCTCATTCCTCAACTCTCTCTTTTCCCTCTCTCTTCCCTGTCCTGTCTCTTTTCCCTGGACTCTCTCTTTTCCCCCGCTTGCCTCTTTTCCCTGTTTCCTCTCGCCTGTCTCTCTCACCTCTGTTCTCTCGGCGTTCATTTTTCCCGCTTTCACTCGCCTTCCTCTATTCCCTCCCTTCCCTCCACTCCCTCTTTTCCCTCTCTCTTCCCTGTCCTGTCTCTTTTCCCTGGACTCTCTCTTTTCCCCCGCTTGTCTCTTTTCCCTGTTTCCCCTCGCCTGTCTCTCTCACCTCTGTTCTCTCGGCGTTCATTTTTCCCGCTTCCACTCGCCTTCCTCTATTCCCTCCCTTCCCTCCACTCCCTCTTTTCCCTCTCTCTTCCCTGTCCTGTCTCTTTTCCCTGGACTCTCTCTTTCCCCCCGCTTGTCTCTTCCCCCTCTTTCCCCTCTCCTGTGTCTGTCACCTCTCTTCACTCGGTGTCTCATTTTCCCGCTTTCACTCGCCCCTCTCTTTTCCCTCTCATTCCTCAACTCTCTCTTTTCACTGTCTCTTCCCAGTCGTGTCTCTTTTCCCTGGACACATTCTTTTCCCTCTCTCTTCGCTGTCCTGTCTCTTTTCCCTGGACTCTCTCTTTTCCCCCGCTTGCCTCTTTTCCCTGTTTCCCCTCGCCTGTCTCTCTCACCTCTGTTCTCTCGGCGTTCATTTTTCCCGCTTCCACTCGACTTCCTCTATTCCCTCCCTTTCCTCCACTCCCTCTTTTCCCTCTCTCTTCCCTGTCCTGTCTCTTTTCCCTGGACTCTCTCTTTTCCCCCGCTTGTCTCTTCCCTCTCTTTCCCCTCTCCTGTGTCTGTCACCTCTCTTCACTCGGTGTCTCATTTTCCCGCTTTCACTCGCCCCTCTCTTTTCCCTCTCATTCCTCCACTCCGTCTTTTCCCTCTCTCTTCCCAGTCGTGTCTCTTTTCCCTGGACTCTCTCTTTTCCCCCGCTTGCCTCTTTTCCCTGTTTCCCCTCGCCTGTCTCTCTCACCTCTGTTCTCTCGGCGTTCATTTTTCCCGCTTCCACTCGCCTTCCTCTATTCCCTCCCTTTCCTCCACTCCCTCTTTTCCCTCTCTCTTCCCTGTCCTGTCTCTTTTCCCTGGCCTCTCTTTCCCCCCGCTTGTCTCTTCCCCCTCTTTCCCCTCTCCTGTGTCTGTCACCTCTCTTCACTCGGTGTCTCATTTTCCCGCTTTCACTCGCCCCTCTCTTTTCCCTCTCATTCCTCAACTCTCTCTTTTCACTGTCTCTTCCCAGTCGTGTCTCTTTTCCCTGGACTCTCTCTTTTCCCCCGCTTTTCTCTTTTCCCTGTTTCCCCTCGGCTGTCTCTCTCACATCTGTTCTCTCGGCGTTCATTTTTCCTGCTTTCACTCGCCTTCCTCTATTCCCTCCCTTCCCTCCACTCCCTCTTTTCCCTCTCTCTTCCCTGTCCTGTCTCTTTTCCCTGGACTCTCTCTTTTCCCCCGCTTGTCTCTTCCCCCTCTTTCCCCTCTCCTGTGTCTGTCACCTCTCTTCACTCGGTGTCTCATTTTCCCGCTTTCACTCGCCCCTCTCTTTTCCCTCTCATTCATCAACTCTCTCTTTTCACTGTCTCTTCCCAGTCGTGTCTCTTTTCCCTGGACTCTCTCTTTTCCCCCGCTTTTCTCTTTTCCCTGTTTCCCCTTGCCTGTCTCTCTCACCTCTGTTCTCTCGGCGTTCATTTTTCCCGCTTTCACTCGCCCCTCTCTTTTCCCTCTCATTCCTCAACTCTCTCTTTTCCCTCTCTCTTCCCTGTCCTGTCTCTTTTCCCTGGACTCTCTCTTTTCCCCCGCTTGTCTGTTCCCCCTCTTTCCCCTCTCCTGTGTCTGTCACCTCTCTTCACTCGGTGTCTCATTTTCCCGCTTTCACTCGCCCCTCTCTTTTCCCTCTCATTCCTCAACTCTCTCTTTTCCGTCTCTCTTCCCTGTCCTGTCTCTTTTCCCTGGACTCTCTCTTTTCCCCCGCTTGCCTCTTTTCCCTGTTTCCTCTCGCCTGTCTCTCTCACCTCTGTTCTGTCGGCGTTCATTTTTCCTGCTTTCACTCGCCTTCCTCTATTCCCTCCCTTCCCTCCACTCCCTCTTTTCCCTCTCTCTTCCCTGTCCTGTCTCTTTTCCCTGGACTCTCTCTTTTCCCCCGCTTGTCTCTTTTCCCTGTTTCCCCTCGCCTGTCTCTCTCACCTCTGTTCTCTCGGCGTTCATTTTTCCCGCTTCCACTCGCCTTCCTCTATTCCCTCCCTTCCCTCCACTCCCTCTTTTCCCTCTCTCTTCCCTGTCCTGTCTCTTTTCCCTGGGCTCTCTCTTTCCCCCCGCTTGTCTCTTCCCCCTCTTTCCCCTCTCCTGTGTCTGTCACCTCTCTTCACTCGGTGTCTCATTTTCCCGCTTTCACTCGCCCCTCTCTTTTCCCTCTCATTCCTCAACTCTCTCTTTTCACTGTCTCTTCCCAGTCGTGTCTCTTTTCCCTGGACACATTCTTTTCCCTCTCTCTTCGCTGTCCTGTCTCTTTTCCCTGGACTCTCTCTTTTCCCCCGCTTGCCTCTTTTCCCTGTTTCCCCTCGCCTGTCTCTCTCACCTCTGTTCTCTCGGCGTTCATTTTTCCCGCTTCCACTCGCCTTCCTCTATTCCCTCCCTTTCCTCCACTCCCTCTTTTCCCTCTCTCTTCCCTGTCCTGTCTCTTTTCCCTGGACTCTCTCTTTTCCCCCGCTTGTCTCTTCCCTCTCTTTCCCCTCTCCTGTGTCTGTCACCTCTCTTCACTCGGTGTCTCATTTTCCCGCTTTCACTCGCCCCTCTCTTTTCCCTCTCATTCCTCCACTCCGTCTTTTCCCTCTCTCTTCCCAGTCGTGTCTCTTTTCCCTGGACTCTCTCTTTTCCCCCGCTTGCCTCTTTTCCCTGTTTCCCCTCGCCTGTCTCTCTCACCTCTGTTCTCTCGGCGTTCATTTTTCCCGCTTCCACTCGCCTTCCTCTATTCCCTCCCTTTCCTCCACTCCCTCTTTTCCCTCTCTCTTCCCTGTCCTGTCTCTTTTCCCTGGCCTCTCTTTCCCCCCGCTTGTCTCTTCCCCCTCTTTCCCCTCTCCTGTGTCTGTCACCTCTCTTCACTCGGTGTCTCATTTTCCCGCTTTCACTCGCCCCTCTCTTTTCCCTCTCATTCCTCAACTCTCTCTTTTCACTGTCTCTTCCCAGTCGTGTCTCTTTTCCCTGGACTCTCTCTTTTCCCCCGCTTTTCTCTTTTCCCTGTTTCCCCTCGGCTGTCTCTCTCACCTCTGTTCTGTCGGCGTTCATTTTTCCTGCTTTCACTCGCCTTCCTCTATTCCCTCCCTTTCCTCCACTCCCTCTTTTCCCTCTCTCTTCCCTGTCTTGTCTCTTTTCCCTGGACTCTCTCTTTCCCCCCGCTTGTCTCTTCCCCCTCTTTCCCCTCTCCTGTGTCTGTCACCTCTCTTCACTCGGTGTCTCATTTTCCCGCTTTCACTCGCCCCTCTCTTTTCCCTCTCATTCCTCAACTCTCTCTTTTCCCTCTCTCTTCCCAGTCGTGTCTCTTTTCCCTGGACTCTCTCTTTTCCCCCGCTTTTCTCTTTTCCCTGTTTCCCCTTGCCTGTCTCTCTCACCTCTGTTCTCTCGGCGTTCATTTTTCCCGCTTCCACTCACCTTCCTCTATTCCCTCCCTTCCCTCCACTCCCTCTTTTCCCTCTCTCTTCCCTGTCCTGTCTCTTTGCCCTGGACTCTCTCTTTTCCCCCGCTTTTCTCTTTTCCCTGTTTCCCCTTGCCTGTCTCTCTCACCTCTGTTCTCTCGGCGTTCATTTTTCCCGCTTCCACTCGCCTTCCTCTATTCCCTCCCTTTCCTCCACTCCCTCTTTTCCCTCTCTCTTCCCTGTCCTGTCTCTTTTCCCTGGCCTCTCTCTTTTCCCCCGCTTGTCTCTTCCCCCTCTTTCCCCTCTCCTGTGTCTGTCACCTCTCTTCACTCGGTGTCTCATTTTCCCGCTTTCACTCGCCCCTCTCTTTTCCCTCTCATTCCTCCACTCCCTCTTTTCCCTCTCTCTTCCCAGTCGTGTCTCTTTTCCCTGGACTCTCTCTTTTCCCCCGCTTTTCTCTTTTCCCTGTTTCCCCTCGCCTGTCTCTCTCACCTCTGTTCTCTCGGCGTTCATTTTTCCCGCTTCCACTCGCCTTCCTCTATTCCCTCCCTTTCCTCCACTCCCTCTTTTCCCTCTCTCTTCCCTGTCCTGTCTCTTTTCCCTGGACTCTCTCTTTTCCCCCGCTTGTCTCTTCCCCCTCTTTCCCCTCTCCTGTGTCTGTCACCTCTCTTCACTCGGTGTCTCATTTTCCCGCTTTCACTCGCCCCTCTCTTTTCCCTCTCATTCCTCAACTCTCTCTTTTCCCTCTCTCTTCCCTGTCCTGTCTCTTTTCCCTGGACTCTCTCTTTTCCCCCGCTTGCCTCTTTTCCCTGTTTCCCCTCGCCTGTCTCTCTCACCTCTGTTCTCTCGGCGTTCATTTTTCCCGCTTTCACTCGCCTTCCTCTATTCCCTCCCTTCCCTCCACTCCCTCTTTTCCCTCTCTCTTCCCTGTCCTGTCCCTTTTCCCTGGACTCTCTCTTTTCCCCCGCTTGTCTCTTTTCCCTGTTTCCCCTCGCCTGTCTCTCTCACCTCTGTTCTCTCGGCGTTCATTTTTCCTGCTTTCACTCGCCTTCCTCTATTCCCTCCCTTTCCTCCACTCCCTCTTTTCCCTCTCTCTTCCCTGTCCTGTCTCTTTTCCCTGGGCTCTCTCTTTCCCCCCGCTTGTCTCTTCCCCCTCTTTCCCCTCTCCTGTGTCTGTCACCTCTCTTCACTCGGTGTCTCTTTTTCCCGCTTTCACTCGCCCCTCTCCTTTCCCTCTCATTCCTCAACTCTCTCTTTTCACTGTCTCTTCCCAGTCGTGTCTCTTTTCCCTGGACTCTCTCTTTTCCCCCGCTTTTCTCTTTTCCCTGTTTCCCCTCGCCTGTGTCTCTCACCTCTGTTCTCTCGGCGTTCATTTTTCCCGCTTCCACTCGCCTTCCTCTATTCCCTCCCTTTCCTCCACTCCCTCTTTTCCCTCTCTCTTCCCTGTCCTGTCTCTTTTCCCTGGACTCTCTCTTTTCCCCCGCTTGTCTATTTTCCCTGTTTCCCCTCGCCTGTCTCTCTCACATCTGTTCTCTCGGCGTTCATTTTTCCCCCTTCCACTCGCCTTCCTCTATTCCCTCCCTTTCCTCCACTCCCTCTTTTCCCTCTCTCTTCCCTGTCCTGTCTCTTTTCCCTGGGCTCTCTCTTTCCCCCCGCTTGTCTCTTCCCCCTCTTTCCCCTCTCCTGTGTCTGTCACCTCTCTTCACTCGGTGTCTCATTTTCCCGCTTTCACTCGCCCCTCTCTTTTCCCTCTCATTCCTCAACTCTCTCTTTTCACTGTCTCTTCCCAGTCGTGTCTCTTTTCCCTGGACTCTCTCTTTTCCCCCGCTTTTCTCTTTTCCCTGTTTCCCCTCGCCTGTCTCTCTCACCTCTGTTCTCACGGCGTTCATTTTTCCCGCTTCCACTCGCCTTCCTCTATTCCCTCCCTTTCCTCCACTCCCTCTTTTCCCTCTCTCTTCCCTGTCCTGTCTCTTTTCCCTGGACTCTCTCTTTTCCCCCGCTTGTCTATTTTCCCTGTTTCCCCTCGCCTGTCTCTCTCACATCTGTTCTCTCGGCGTTCATTTTTCCCGCTTTCACTCGCCTTCCTCTATTCCCTCCCTTTCCTCCACTCCCTCTTTTCCCTCTCTCTTCCCTGTCCTGTCTCTTTTCCCTGGGCTCTCTCTTTCCCCCCGCTTGTCTCTTCCCCCTCTTTCCCCTCTCCTGTGTCTGTCACCTCTCTTCACTCGGTGTCTCATTTTCCCGCTTTCACTCGCCCCTCTCTTTTCCCTCTCATTCCTCAACTCTCTCTTTTCACTGTCTCTTCCCAGTCGTGTCTCTTTTCCCTGGGCTCTCTCTTTTCCCCCGCTTTTCTCTTTTCCCTGTTTCCCCTCGCCTGTGTCTCTCACCTCTGTTCTCTCGGCGTTCATTTTTCCTGCTTTCACTCGCCTTCCTCTATTCCCTCCCTTTCCACCACACCCTCTTTTCCCTCTCTCTTCCCTGTCCTATCTCTTTTCCCTGGATTCTCTCTTTCCCCCCGCTTGTCTCTTCCCCCTCTTTCCCCTCTCCTGTGTCTGTCACCTCTCTTCACTCGGTGTCTCAATTTCCCACTTTCACTCGCCCCTCTCTTTTCCCTCTCATTCCTCAACTCTCTCTTTTCACTGTCTCTTCCCAGTCGTGTCTCTTTTCCCTGGATAATCTCTTTTCCCCGGCTTGTCTCTTTTCCCTGTTTCCCCTCGCCTGTCTCTCTCACATCTGTTCTCTCGGCGTTCATTTTTCCCGCTTTCACTCGCCTTCCTCTATTCCCTCCCTTTCCTCCACTCCCTCTTTTCCCTCTCTCTTCCCTGTCCTGTCTCTTTTCCCTGGGCTCTCTCTTTCCCCCCGCTTGTCTCTTCCCCCTCTTTCCCCTCTCCTGTGTCTGTCACCTCTCTTCACTCGGTGTCTCATTTTCCCGCTTTCACTCGCCCCTCTCTTTTCCCTCTCATTCCTCAACTCTCTCTTTTCACTGTCTCTTCCCAGTCGTGTCTCTTTTCCCTGGACACATTCTTTTCCCTCTCTCTTCGCTGTCCTGTCTCTTTTCCCTGGACTCTCTCTTTTCCCCCGCTTGCCTCTTTTCCCTGTTTCCCCTCGCCTGTCTCTCTCACCTCTGTTCTCTCGGCGTTCATTTTTCCCGCTTCCACTCGCCTTCCTCTATTCCCTCCCTTTCCTCCACTCCCTCTTTTCCCTCTCTCTTCCCTGTCCTGTCTCTTTTCCCTGGACTCTCTCTTTTCCCCCGCTTGTCTGTTCCCCCTCTTTCCCCTCTCCTGTGTCTGTCACCTCTCTTCACTCGGTGTCTCATTTTCCCGCTTTCACTCGCCCCTCTCTTTTCCCTCTCATTCCTCAACTCTCTCTTTTCCCTCTCTCTTCCCTGTCCTGTCTCTTTTCCCTGGACTCTCTCTTTTCCCCCGCTTGCCTCTTTTCCCTGTTTCCCCTCGCCTGTCTCTCTCACCTCTGTTCTCTCGGCGTTCATTTTTCCCGCTTTCACTCGCCTTCCTCTATTCCCTCCCTTCCCTCCACTCCCTCTTTTCCCTCTCTCTTCCCTGTCCTGTCTCTTTTCCCTGGCCTCTCTTTCCCCCCGCTTGTCTCTTCCCCCTCTTTCCCCTCTCCTGTGTCTGTCACCTCTCTTCACTCGGTGTCTCATTTTCCCGCTTTCACTCGCCCCTCTCTTTTCCCTCTCATTCCTCAACTCTCTCTTTTCACTGTCTCTTCCCAGTCGTGTCTCTTTTCCCTGGACTCTCTCTTTTCCCCCGCTTTTCTCTTTTCCCTGTTTCCCCTCGCCTGTCTCTCTCACATCTGTTCTCTCGGCGTTCATTTTTCCCGCTATCACTCGCCTTCCTCTATTCCCTCCCTTTCCTCCACTCCCTCTTTTCCCTCTCTCTTCCCTGTCCTGTCTCTTTTCCCTGGGCTCTCTCTTTCCCCCCGCTTGTCTCTTCCCCCTCTTTCCCCTCTCCTGTGTCTGTCACCTCTCTTCACTCGGTGTCTCTTTTTCCCGCTTTCACTCGCCCCTCTCTTTTCCCTCTCATTCCTCAACTCTCTCTTTTCACTGTCGCTTCCCAGTCGTGTCTCTTTTCCCTGGACTCTCTCTTTTCCCCCGCTTTTCTCTTTTCCCTGTTTCCCCTCGCCTGTCTCTCTCACCTCTATTCTCTCGGCGTTCATTTTTCCCGCTTCCACTCGCCTTCCTCTATTCCCTCCCTTCCCTCCACTCCCTCTTTTACCTCTCTATTCCCTGTCCTGTCTCTTTTCCCTGGACTCTCTCTTTTCCCCCGCTTGTCTCTTTTCCCTGTTTCCCCTCTCCTGTGTCTGTCACCTCTCTTCACTCGGCGTTCATTTTTCCTGCTTTCACTCGCCTTCCTCTATTCCCTCCCTTTCCACCACACCCTCTTTTCCCTCACTCTTCCCTGTCCCGTCTCTTTTCCCTGGATTCTCTCTTTCCCCCCGCTTGTCTCTTTTCCCTGTTTCCCCTTGCCTGTCTCTCTCACCTCTGTTCTCTCGGCGTTCATTTTTCCTGCTTTCACTCGCCTTCCTCTATTCCCTCCCTTTCCACCACACCCTCTTTTCCCTCTCTCTTCCCTGTCCTATCTCTTTTCCCTGGACTCTCTCTTTCCCCCCGCTTGTCTCTTCCCCCTCTTTCCCCTCTCCTGTGTCTGTCACCTCTCTTCACTCGGTGTCTCAATTTCCCACTTTCACTCGCCCCTCTCTTTTCCCTCTCATTCATCAACTCTCTCTTTTCACTGTCTCTTCCCAGTCGTGTCTCTTTTCCCTGGATAGTCTCTTTTCCCCGGCTTGTCTCTTTTCCCTGTTTCCCCTCGCCTGTCTCTCTCACCTCTGTTCTGTCGGCGTTCATTTTTCCTGCTTTCACTCGCCTTCCTCTATTCCCTCCCTTCCCTCCACTGCCTCTTTTCCCTCTCTCTTCCCTGTCCTGTCTCTTTTCCCTGGACTCTCTCTTTCCCCCCGCTTGTCTCTTCCCCCTCTTTCCCCTCTCCTGTGTCTGTCACCTCTCTTCACTCGGTGTCTCATTTTCCCGCTTTCACTCGCCCCTCTCTTTTCCCTCTCATTCCTCAACTCTCTCTTTTCACTGTCTCTTCCCAGTCGTGTCTCTTTTCCCTGGACACTTTCTTTTCCCTCTCTCTTCGCTGTCCTGTCTCTTTTCCCTGGACTCTCTCTTTTCCCCCGCTTGCCTCTTTTCCCTGTTTCCCCTCGCCTGTCTCTCTCACCTCTGTTCTCTCGGCGTTCATTTTTCCCGCTTCCACTCGCCTTCCTCTATTCCCTCCCTTTCCTCCACTCCCTCTTTTCCCTCTCTCTTCCCTGTCCTGTCTTTTTTCCCTGGGCTCTCTCTTTCCCCCCGCTTGTCTCTTCCCCCTCTTTCCCCTCTCCTGTGTCTGTCACCTCTCTTCACTCGGTGTCTCATTTTCCCGCTTTCACTCGCCCCTCTCTTTTCCCTCTCATTCCTCAACACTCTCTTTTCACTGTCTCTTCCCAGTCGTGTCTCTTTTCCCTGGACTCTCTGTTTTCCCCCGCTTTTCTCTTTTCCCTGTTTCCCCTTGCCTGTCTCTCTCACCTCTGTTCTCTCGGCGTTCATTTTTCCCGCTTCCACTCACCTTCCTCTATTCCCTCCCTTCCCTCCACTCCCTCTTTTCCCTCTCTCTTCCCTGTCCCGTCTCTTTTCCCTGGACTCTCTCTTTCCCCCCGCTTGTCTATTTTCCCTGTTTCCCCTCGCCTGTCTCTCTCACATCTGTTCTGTCGGCGTTCATTTTTCCTGCATTCACTCGCCTTCCTCTATTCCCTCCCTTCCCTCCACTCCCTCTTTTCCCTCTCTCTTCCCTGTCCTGTCTCTTTTCCCTGGGCTCTCTCTTTCCCCCCGCTTGTCTCTTCCCCCTCTTTCCCCTCTCCTGTGTCTGTCACCTCTCTTCACTCGGTGTCTCATTTTCCCGCTTTCACTCGCCCCTCTCTTTTCCCTGTCATTCCTCAACTCTCTCGTTTCACTCTCTCTTCCCAGTCGTGTCTCTTTTCCCTGGACTCTCTCTTTTCCCCCGCTTGTCTCTTCCCCCTCTTTCCCCTCTCCTGTGTCTGTCACCTCTCTTCACTCGGTGTCTCATTTTCCCGCTTTCACTCGCCCCTCTCTTTTCCCTCTCATTCCTCAACTCTCTCTTTTCACTGTCTCTTCCCAGTCGTGTCTCTTTTCCCTGGATAGTCTCTTTTCCCCGGCTTGTCTCTTTTCCCTGTTTCCCCTCGCCTGTCTCTCTCACCTCTGTTCTGTCGGCGTTCATTTTTCCTGCTTTCACTCGCCTTCCTCTATTCCCTCCCTTCCCTCCACTCCCTCTTTTCCCTCTCTCTTCCCTGTCCTGTCTCTTTTCCCTGGACTCTCTCTTTTCCCCCGCTTGTCTATTTTCCCTGTTTCCCCTCGCCTGTCTCTCTCACATCTGTTCTCTCGGCGTTCATTTTTCCCGCTTTCACTCGCCTTCCTCTATTCCCTCCCTTTCCTCCACACCCTCTTTTCCCTCTCTCTTCCCTGTCCTTTCTCTTTTCCCTGGACTCTCTCTTTTCCCCCGCTTGTCTCTTCCCCCTCTTTCCCCTCTCCTGTGTCTGTCACCTCTCTTCACTCGGTGTCTCATTTTCCCGCTTTCACTCGCCCCTCTCTTTTCCCTCTCATTCCTCAACTCTCTCTTTTCACTGTCTCTTCCCAGTCGTGTCTCTTTTCCCTGGACTCTCTCTTTTCCCCCGCTTTTCTCTTTTCCCTGTTTCCCCTTGCCTGTCTCTCTCACCTCTGTTCTCTCGGCGTTCATTTTTCCCGCTTCCACTCGCCTTCCTCTATTCCCTCCCTTTCCTCCACTCCCTCTTTTCCCTCTCTCTTCCCTGTCCTGTCTCTTTTCCCTGGACTCTCTCTTTTCCCCCGCTTGTCTATTTTCCCTGTTTCCCCTCGCCTGTCTCTCTCACATCTGTTCTCTCGGCGTTCATTTTTCCCGCTTTCACTCGCCTTCCTGTATTCCCTCCCTTTCCTCCACTCCCTCTTTTCCCTCTCTCTTCCCTGTCCTGTCTCTTTTCCCTGGGCTCTCTCTTTCCCCCCGCTTGTCTCTTCCCCCTCTTTCCCCTCTCCTGTGTCTGTCACCTCTCTTCACTCGGTGTCTCATTTTCCCGCTTTCACTCGCCCCTCTCTTTTCCCTCTCATTCCTCAACACTCTCTTTTCACTGTCTCTTCCCAGTCGTGTCTCTTTTCCCTGGACTCTCTGTTTTCCCCCGCTTTTCTCTTTTCCCTGTTTCCCCTTGCCTGTCTCTCTCACCTCTGTTCTCTCGGCGTTCATTTTTCCCGCTTCCACTCGCCTCCCTCTATTCCCTCCCTTCCCTCCACTCCCTCTTTTCCCTCTCTCTTCCCTGTCCTGTCTCTTTTCCCTGGACTCTCTCTTTTCCCCCGCTTGTCTATTTTCCCTGTTTCCCCTCGCCTGTCTCTCTCACCTCTGTTCTGTCGGCGTTCATTTTTCCCGCTTTCACTCGCCTTCCTCTATTCCCTCCCTTTCCTCCACTCCCTCTTTTCCCTCTCTCTTCCCTGTCCTGTCTGTTTTCCCTGGGCTCTCTCTTTCCCCCCGCTTGTCTCTTCCCCCTCTTTCCCCTCTCCTGTGTCTGTCACCTCTCTTCACTCGGTGTCTCATTTTCCCGCTTTCACTCGCCCCTCTCTTTTCCCTCTCATTCCTCAACTCTCTCTCTTTTCACTGTCTCTTCCCAGTCGTGTCTCTTTTCCCTGGACGCCTTCTTTTCCCTCTCTCTTCCCTGTCCTGTCTCTTTTCCCTGGACTCTCTCTTTTCCCCCGCTTGCCTCTTTTCCCTGTTTCCCCTCGCCTGTCTCTCTCACCTCTGTTCTCTCGGCGTTCATTTTTCCCGCTTCCACTCGCCTTCCTCTATTCCCTCCCTTTCCTCCACTCCCTCTTTTCCCTCTCTCTTCCCTGTCCTGTCTCTTTTCCCTGGACTCTCTCTTTTCCCCCGCTTGTCTCTTCCCCCTCTTTCCCCTCTCCTGTGTCTGTCACCTCTCTTCACTCGGTGTCTCATTTTCCCGCTTTCACTCGCCCCTCTCTTTTCCCTCTCATTCCTCCACTCCCTCTTTTCCCTCTCTCTTCCCAGTCGTGTCTCTTTTCCCTGGACTCTCTCTTTTCCCCCGCTTTTCTCTTTTCCCTGTTTCCCCTCGCCTGTGTCTCTCACCTCTGTTCTCTCGGCGTTCATTTTTCCCGCTTCCACTCGCCTTCCTCTATTCCCTCCCTTTCCTCCACTCCCTCTTTTCCCTCTCTCTTCCCTGTCCTGTCTCTTTTCCCTGGACTCTCTCTTTTCCCCCGCTTGTCTGTTCCCCCTCTTTCCCCTCTCCTGTGTCTGTCACCTCTCTTCACTCGGTGTCTCATTTTCCCGCTTTCACTCGCCCCTCTCTTTTCCCTCTCATTCCTCAACTCTCTCTTTTCCCTCTCTCTTCCCTGTCCTGTCTCTTTTCCCTGGACTCTCTCTTTTCCCCCGCTTGCCTCTTTTCCCTGTTTCCCCTCGCCTGTCTCTCTCACCTCTGTTCTCTTGGCGTTCATTTTTCCCGCTTTCACTCGCCTTCCTCTATTCCCTCCCTTTCCTCCACTCCCTCTTTTCCCTCTCTCTTCCCTGTCCTGTCTCTTTTCCCTGGCCTCTCTTTCCCCCCGCTTGTCTCTTCCCCCTCTTTCCCCTCTCCTGTGTCTGTCACCTCTCTTCACTCGGTGTCTCATTTTCCCGCTTTCACTCGCCCCTCTCTTTTCCCTCTCATTCCTCCACTCCCTCTTTTCCCTCTCTCTTCCCAGTCGTGTCTCTTTTCCCTGGACTCTCTCTTTTCCCCCGCTTTTCTCTTTTCCCTGTTTCCCCTCGCCTGTGTCTCTCACCTCTGTTCTCTCGGCGTTCATTTTTCCCGCTTCCACTCGCCTTCCTCTATTCCCTCCCTTTCCTCCACTCCCTCTTTTCCCTCTCTCTTCCCTGTCCTGTCTCTTTTCCCTGGACTCTCTCTTTCCCCCCGCTTGTCTCTTCCCCCTCTTTCCCCTCTCCTGTGTCTGTCACCTCTCTTCACTCGGTGTCTCATTTTCCCGCTTTCACTCGCCCCTCTCTTTTCCCTCTCATTCCTCAACTCTCTCTTTTCCCTCTCTCTTCCCTGTCCTGTCTCTTTTCCCTGGACTCTCTCTTTTCCCCCGCTTGCCTCTTTTCCCTGTTTCCCCTCGCCTGTCTCTCTCACCTCTGTTCTCTTGGCGTTCATTTTTCCTGCTTTCACTCGCCTTCCTCTATTCCCTCCCTTTCCTCCACTCCCTCTTTTCCCTCTCTCTTCCCTGTCCTGTCTCTTTTCCCTGGCCTCTCTTTCCCCCCGCTTGTCTCTTCCCCCTCTTTCCCCTCTCCTGTGTCTGTCACCTCTCTTCACTCGGTGTCTCATTTTCCCGCTTTCACTCGCCCCTCTCTTTTCCCTCTCATTCCTCAACTCTCTCGTTTCACTGTCTCTTCCCAGTCGTGTCTCTTTTCCCTGGACTCTCTCTTTTCCCCCGCTTTTCTCTTTTCCCTGTTTCCCCTCGGCTGTCTCTCTCACATCTGTTCTCTCGGCGTTCATTTTTCCCGCTTTCACTCGCCTTCCTCTATTCCCTCCCTTTCCTCCACACCCTCTTTTCCCTCTCTCTTCCCTGTCCTTTCTCTTTTCCCTGGACTCTCTCTTTTCCCCCGCTTGTCTCTTCCCCCTCTTTCCCCTCTCCTGTGTCTGTCACCTCTCTTCACTCGGTGTCTCATTTTCCCGCTTTCACTCGCCCCTCTCTTTTCCCTCTCATTCCTCAACTCTCTCTTTTCACTGTCTCTTCCCAGTCGTGTCTCTTTTCCCTGGACTCTCTCTTTTCCCCCGCTTTTCTCTTTTCCCTGTTTCCCCTCGCCTGTCTCTCTCACATCTGTTCTCTCGGCGTTCATTTTTCCCGCTATCACTCGCCTTCCTCTATTCCCTCCCTTTCCTCCACTCCCTCTTTTCCCTCTCTCTTCCCTGTCCTGTCTCTTTTCCCTGGGCTCTCTCTTTCCCCCCGCTTGTCTCTTCCCCCTCTTTCCCCTCTCCTGTGTCTGTCACCTCTCTTCACTCGGTGTCTCATTTTCCCGCTTTCACTCTCCCCTCTCTTTTCCCTCTCATTCCTCAACTCTCTCTTTTCACTGTCTCTTCCCAGTCGTGTCTCTTTTCCCTGGACTCTCTGTTTTCCCCCGCTTGTCTATTTTCCCTGTTTCCCCTTGCCCGTCTCTCTCACCTCTGTTCTCTCGGCGTTCATTTTTCCCGCTATCACTCGCCTTCCTCTATTCCCTCCCTTTCCTCCACTCCCTCTTTTCCCTCTCTCTTCCCTGTCCTGTCTCTTTTCCCTGGGCTCTCTCTTTCCCCCCGCTTGTCTCTTCCCCCTCTTTCCCCTCTCCTGTGTCTGTCACCTCTCTTCACTCGGTGTCTCATTTTCCCGCTTTCACTCGCCCCTCTCTTTTCCCTCTCATTCCTCAACTCTCTCTTTTCACTGTCTCTTCCCAGTCGTGTCTCTTTTCCCTGGACTCTCTCTTTTCCCCCGCTTGCCTCTTTTCCCTGTTTCCCCTCGCCTGTCTCTCTCACCTCTATTCTCTCGGCGTTCATTTTTCCCGCTTCCACTCGCCTTCCTCTATTCCCTCCCTTCCCTCCACTCCCTCTTTTACCTCTCTATTCCCTGTCCTGTCTCTTTTCCCTGGACTCTCTCTTTTCCCCCGGTTGTCTCTTTTCCCTGTTTCCCCTCTCCTGTGTCTGTCACCTCTCTTCACTCGGCGTTCATTTTTCCTGCTTTCACTCGCCTTCCTCTATTCCCTCCCTTTCCACCACACCCTCTTTTCCCTCACTCTTCCCTGTCCCGTCTCTTTTCCCTGGATTCTCTCTTTCCCCCCGCTTGTCTCTTTTCCCTGTTTCCCCTTGCCTGTCTCTCTCACCTCTGTTCTCTCGGCGTTCATTTTTCCTGCTTTCACTCGCCTTCCTCTATTCCCTCCCTTTCCACCACACCCTCTTTTCCCTCTCTCTTCCCTGTCCTATCTCTTTTCCCTGGACTCTCTCTTTCCCCCCGCTTGTCTCTTCCCCCTCTTTCCCCTCTCCTGTGTCTGTCACCTCTCTTCACTCGGTGTCTCAATTTCCCACTTTCACTCGCCCCTCTCTTTTCCCTCTCATTCATCAACTCTCTCTTTTCACTGTCTCTTCCCAGTCGTGTCTCTTTTCCCTGGATAGTCTCTTTTCCCCGGCTTGTCTCTTTTCCCTGTTTCCCCTCGCCTGTCTCTCTCACCTCTGTTCTGTCGGCGTTCATTTTTCCTGCTTTCACTCGCCTTCCTCTATTCCCTCCCTTCCCTCCACTGCCTCTTTTCCCTCTCTCTTCCCTGTCCTGTCTCTTTTCCCTGGACTCTCTCTTTCCCCCCGCTTGTCTCTTCCCCCTCTTTCCCCTCTCCTGTGTCTGTCACCTCTCTTCACTCGGTGTCTCATTTTCCCGCTTTCACTCGCCCCTCTCTTTTCCCTCTCATTCCTCAACTCTCTCTTTTCACTGTCTCTTCCCAGTCGTGTCTCTTTTCCCTGGACACTTTCTTTTCCCTCTCTCTTCGCTGTCCTGTCTCTTTTCCCTGGACTCTCTCTTTTCCCCCGCTTGCCTCTTTTCCCTGTTTCCCCTCGCCTGTCTCTCTCACCTCTGTTCTCTCGGCGTTCATTTTTCCCGCTTCCACTCGCCTTCCTCTATTCCCTCCCTTTCCTCCACTCCCTCTTTTCCCTCTCTCTTCCCTGTCCTGTCTTTTTTCCCTGGGCTCTCTCTTTCCCCCCGCTTGTCTCTTCCCCCTCTTTCCCCTCTCCTGTGTCTGTCACCTCTCTTCACTCGGTGTCTCATTTTCCCGCTTTCACTCGCCCCTCTCTTTTCCCTCTCATTCCTCAACACTCTCTTTTCACTGTCTCTTCCCAGTCGTGTCTCTTTTCCCTGGACTCTCTGTTTTCCCCCGCTTTTCTCTTTTCCCTGTTTCCCCTTGCCTGTCTCTCTCACCTCTGTTCTCTCGGCGTTCATTTTTCCCGCTTCCACTCACCTTCCTCTATTCCCTCCCTTCCCTCCACTCCCTCTTTTCCCTCTCTCTTCCCTGTCCCGTCTCTTTTCCCTGGACTCTCTCTTTCCCCCCGCTTGTCTATTTTCCCTGTTTCCCCTCGCCTGTCTCTCTCACATCTGTTCTGTCGGCGTTCATTTTTCCTGCATTCACTCGCCTTCCTCTATTCCCTCCCTTCCCTCCACTCCCTCTTTTCCCTCTCTCTTCCCTGTCCTGTCTCTTTTCCCTGGGCTCTCTCTTTCCCCCCGCTTGTCTCTTCCCCCTCTTTCCCCTCTCCTGTGTCTCTCACCTCTCTTCACTCGGTGTCTCATTTTCCCGCTTTCACTCGCCCCTCTCTTTTCCCTGTCATTCCTCAACTCTCTCGTTTCACTGTCTCTTCCCAGTCGTGTCTCTTTTCCCTGGACTCTCTCTTTTCCCCCGCTTGTCTCTTCCCCCTCTTTCCCCTCTCCTGTGTCTGTCACCTCTCTTCACTCGGTGTCTCATTTTCCCGCTTTCACTCGCCCCTCTCTTTTCCCTCTCATTCCTCAACTCTCTCTTTTCACTGTCTCTTCCCAGTCGTGTCTCTTTTCCCTGGATAGTCTCTTTTCCCCGGCTTGTCTCTTTTCCCTGTTTCCCCTCGCCTGTCTCTCTCACCTCTGTTCTGTCGGCGTTCATTTTTCCTGCTTTCACTCGCCTTCCTCTATTCCCTCCCTTCCCTCCACTCCCTCTTTTCCCTCTCTCTTCCCTGTCCTGTCTCTTTTCCCTGGACTCTCTCTTTTCCCCCGCTTGTCTATTTTCCCTGTTTCCCCTCGCCTGTCTCTCTCACATCTGTTCTCTCGGCGTTCATTTTTCCCGCTTTCACTCGCCTTCCTCTATTCCCTCCCTTTCCTCCACACCCTCTTTTCCCTCTCTCTTCCCTGTCCTTTCTCTTTTCCCTGGACTCTCTCTTTTCCCCCGCTTGTCTCTTCCCCCTCTTTCCCCTCTCCTGTGTCTGTCACCTCTCTTCACTCGGTGTCTCATTTTCCCGCTTTCACTCGCCCCTCTCTTTTCCCTCTCATTCCTCAACTCTCTCTTTTCACTGTCTCTTCCCAGTCGTGTCTCTTTTCCCTGGACTCTCTCTTTTCCCCCGCTTTTCTCTTTTCCCTGTTTCCCCTTGCCTGTCTCTCTCACCTCTGTTCTCTCGGCGTTCATTTTTCCCGCTTCCACTCGCCTTCCTCTATTCCCTCCCTTTCCTCCACTCCCTCTTTTCCCTCTCTCTTCCCTGTCCTGTCTCTTTTCCCTGGACTCTCTCTTTTCCCCCGCTTGTCTATTTTCCCTGTTTCCCCTTGCCCGTCTCTCTCACCTCTGTTCTCTCGGCGTTCATTTTTCCCGCTATCACTCGCCTTCCTCTATTCCCTCCCTTTCCTCCACTCCCTCTTTTCCCTCTCTCTTCCCTGTCCTGTCTCTTTTCCCTGGGCTCTCTCTTTCCCCCCGCTTGTCTCTTCCCCCTCTTTCCCCTCTCCTGTGTCTGTCACCTCTCTTCACTCGGTGTCTCATTTTCCCGCTTTCACTCGCCCCTCTCTTTTCCCTCTCATTCCTCAACTCTCTCTTTTCACTGTCTCTTCCCAGTCGTGTCTCTTTTCCCTGGACTCTCTCTTTTCCCCCGCTTGCCTCTTTTCCCTGTTTCCCCTCGCCTGTCTCTCTCACCTCTATTCTCTCGGCGTTCATTTTTCCCGCTTCCACTCGCCTTCCTCTATTCCCTCCCTTCCCTCCACTCCCTCTTTTACCTCTCTATTCCCTGTCCTGTCTCTTTTCCCTGGACTCTCTCTTTTCCCCCGCTTGTCTCTTTTCCCTGTTTCCCCTCTCCTGTGTCTGTCACCTCTCTTCACTCGGCGTTCATTTTTCCTGCTTTCACTCGCCTTCCTCTATTCCCTCCCTTTCCACCACACCCTCTTTTCCCTCACTCTTCCCTGTCCCGTCTCTTTTCCCTGGATTCTCTCTTTCCCCCCGCTTGTCTCTTTTCCCTGTTTCCCCTTGCCTGTCTCTCTCACCTCTGTTCTCTCGGCGTTCATTTTTCCTGCTTTCACTCGCCTTCCTCTATTCCCTCCCTTTCCACCACACCCTCTTTTCCCTCTCTCTTCCCTGTCCTATCTCTTTTCCCTGGACTCTCTCTTTCCCCCCGCTTGTCTCTTCCCCCTCTTTCCCCTCTCCTGTGTCTGTCACCTCTCTTCACTCGGTGTCTCAATTTCCCACTTTCACTCGCCCCTCTCTTTTCCCTCTCATTCATCAACTCTCTCTTTTCACTGTCTCTTCCCAGTCGTGTCTCTTTTCCCTGGATAGTCTCTTTTCCCCGGCTTGTCTCTTTTCCCTGTTTCCCCTCGCCTGTCTCTCTCACCTCTGTTCTGTCGGCGTTCATTTTTCCTGCTTTCACTCGCCTTCCTCTATTCCCTCCCTTCCCTCCACTGCCTCTTTTCCCTCTCTCTTCCCTGTCCTGTCTCTTTTCCCTGGACTCTCTCTTTCCCCCCGCTTGTCTCTTCCCCCTCTTTCCCCTCTCCTGTGTCTGTCACCTCTCTTCACTCGGTGTCTCATTTTCCCGCTTTCACTCGCCCCTCTCTTTTCCCTCTCATTCCTCAACTCTCTCTTTTCACTGTCTCTTCCCAGTCGTGTCTCTTTTCCCTGGACACTTTCTTTTCCCTCTCTCTTCGCTGTCCTGTCTCTTTTCCCTGGACTCTCTCTTTTCCCCCGCTTGCCTCTTTTCCCTGTTTCCCCTCGCCTGTCTCTCTCACCTCTGTTCTCTCGGCGTTCATTTTTCCCGCTTCCACTCGCCTTCCTCTATTCCCTCCCTTTCCTCCACTCCCTCTTTTCCCTCTCTCTTCCCTGTCCTGTCTTTTTTCCCTGGGCTCTCTCTTTCCCCCCGCTTGTCTCTTCCCCCTCTTTCCCCTCTCCTGTGTCTGTCACCTCTCTTCACTCGGTGTCTCATTTTCCCGCTTTCACTCGCCCCTCTCTTTTCCCTCTCATTCCTCAACACTCTCTTTTCACTGTCTCTTCCCAGTCGTGTCTCTTTTCCCTGGACTCTCTGTTTTCCCCCGCTTTTCTCTTTTCCCTGTTTCCCCTTGCCTGTCTCTCTCACCTCTGTTCTCTCGGCGTTCATTTTTCCCGCTTCCACTCACCTTCCTCTATTCCCTCCCTTCCCTCCACTCCCTCTTTTCCCTCTCTCTTCCCTGTCCCGTCTCTTTTCCCTGGACTCTCTCTTTCCCCCCGCTTGTCTATTTTCCCTGTTTCCCCTCGCCTGTCTCTCTCACATCTGTTCTGTCGGCGTTCATTTTTCCTGCATTCACTCGCCTTCCTCTATTCCCTCCCTTCCCTCCACTCCCTCTTTTCCCTCTCTCTTCCCTGTCCTGTCTCTTTTCCCTGGGCTCTCTCTTTCCCCCCGCTTGTCTCTTCCCCCTCTTTCCCCTCTCCTGTGTCTGTCACCTCTCTTCACTCGGTGTCTCATTTTCCCGCTTTCACTCGCCCCTCTCTTTTCCCTGTCATTCCTCAACTCTCTCGTTTCACTGTCTCTTCCCAGTCGTGTCTCTTTTCCCTGGACTCTCTCTTTTCCCCCGCTTGTCTCTTCCCCCTCTTTCCCCTCTCCTGTGTCTGTCACCTCTCTTCACTCGGTGTCTCATTTTCCCGCTTTCACTCGCCCCTCTCTTTTCCCTCTCATTCCTCAACTCTCTCTTTTCACTGTCTCTTCCCAGTCGTGTCTCTTTTCCCTGGATAGTCTCTTTTCCCCGGCTTGTCTCTTTTCCCTGTTTCCCCTCGCCTGTCTCTCTCACCTCTGTTCTGTCGGCGTTCATTTTTCCTGCTTTCACTCGCCTTCCTCTATTCCCTCCCTTTCCTCCACTCCCTCTTTTCCCTCTCTCTTCCCTGTCCTGTCTCTTTTCCCTGGACTCTCTCTTTTCCCCCGCTTGTCTATTTTCCCTGTTTCCCCTCGCCTGTCTCTCTCACATCTGTTCTCTCGGCGTTCATTTTTCCCGCTTTCACTCGCCTTCCTGTATTCCCTCCCTTTCCTCCACTCCCTCTTTTCCCTCTCTCTTCCCTGTCCTGTCTCTTTTCCCTGGGCTCTCTCTTTCCCCCCGCTTGTCTCTTCCCCCTCTTTCCCCTCTCCTGTGTCTGTCACCTCTCTTCACTCGGTGTCTCATTTTCCCGCTTTCACTCGCCCCTCTCTTTTCCCTCTCATTCCTCAACACTCTCTTTTCACTGTCTCTTCCCAGTCGTGTCTCTTTTCCCTGGACTCTCTGTTTTCCCCCGCTTTTCTCTTTTCCCTGTTTCCCCTTGCCTGTCTCTCTCACCTCTGTTCTCTCGGCGTTCATTTTTCCCGCTTCCACTCGCCTCCCTCTATTCCCTCCCTTCCCTCCACTCCCTCTTTTCCCTCTCTCTTCCCTGTCCTGTCTCTTTTCCCTGGACTCTCTCTTTTCCCCCGCTTGTCTATTTTCCCTGTTTCCCCTCGCCTGTCTCTCTCACATCTGTTCTGTCGGCGTTCATTTTTCCTGCATTCACTCGCCTTCCTCTATTCCCTCCCTTCCATCCACTCCCTCTTTTCCCTCTCTCTTCCCTGTCCTGTCTCTTTTCCCTGGGCTCTCTCTTTCCCCCCGCTTGTCTCTTCCCCCTCTTTCCCCTCTCCTGTGTCTGTCACCTCTCTTCACTCGGTGTCTCATTTTCCCGCTTTCACTCGCCCCTCTCTTTTCCCTGTCATTCCTCAACTCTCTCGTTTCACTGTCTCTTCCCAGTCGTGTCTCTTTTCCCTGGACTCTCTCTTTTCCCCCGCTTGTCTATTTTCCCTGTTTCCCCTTGCCTGTCTCTCTCACCTCTGTTCTCTCGGCGTTCATTTTTCCCGCTTCCACTCGCCTTCCTCTATTCCCTCCCTTTCCTCCACTCCCTCTTTTCCCTCTCTCTTCCCTGTCCTGTCTCTTTTCCCTGGCCTCTCTCTTTTCCCCCGCTTGTCTCTTCCCCCTCTTTCCCCTCTCCTGTGTCTGTCACCTCTCTTCACTCGGTGTCTCATTTTCCCGCTTTCACTCGCCCCTCTCTTTTCCCTCTCATTCCTCCACTCCCTCTTTTCCCTCTCTCTTCCCAGTCGTGTCTCTTTTCCCTGGACTCTCTCTTTTCCCCCGCTTTTCTCTTTTCCCTGTTTCCCCTCGCCTGTGTCTCTCACCTCTGTTCTCTCGGCGTTCATTTTTCCCGCTTCCACTCGCCTTCCTCTATTCCCTCCCTTTCCTCCACTCCCTCTTTTCCCTCTCTCTTCCCTGTCCTGTCTCTTTTCCCTGGACTCTCTCTTTTCCCCCGCTTGTCTGTTCCCCCTCTTTCCCCTCTCCTGTGTCTGTCACCTCTCTTCACTCGGTGTCTCATTTTCCCGCTTTCACTCGCCCCTCTCTTTTCCCTCTCATTCCTCAACTCTCTCTTTTCCCTCTCTCTTCCCTGTCCTGTCTCTTTTCCCTGGACTCTCTCTTTTCCCCCGCTTGCCTCTTTTCCCTGTTTCCCCTCGCCTGTCTCTCTCACCTCTGTTCTCTTGGCGTTCATTTTTCCCGCTTTCACTCGCCTTCCTCTATTCCCTCCCTTTCCTCCACTCCCTCTTTTCCCTCTCTCTTCCCTGTCCTGTCTCTTTTCCCTGGCCTCTCTTTCCCCCCGCTTGTCTCTTCCCCCTCTTTCCCCTCTCCTGTGTCTGTCACCTCTCTTCACTCGGTGTCTCATTTTCCCGCTTTCACTCGCCCCTCTCTTTTCCCTCTCATTCCTCAACTCTCTCTTTTCACTGTCTCTTCCCAGTCGTGTCTCTTTTCCCTGGACTCTCTCTTTTCCCCCGCTTTTCTCTTTTCCCTGTTTCCCCTCGGCTGTCTCTCTCACATCTGTTCTCTCGGCGTTCATTTTTCCCGCTTTCACTCGCCTTCCTCTATTCCCTCCCTTTCCTCCACACCCTCTTTTCCCTCTCTCTTCCCTGTCCTTTCTCTTTTCCCTGGACTCTCTCTTTTCCCCCGCTTGTCTCTTCCCCCTCTTTCCCCTCTCCTGTGTCTGTCACCTCTCTTCACTCGGTGTCTCATTTTCCCGCTTTCACTCGCCCCTCTCTTTTCCCTCTCATTCCTCAACTCTCTCTTTTCACTGTCTCTTCCCAGTCGTGTCTCTTTTCCCTGGACTCTCTCTTTCCCCCGCTTTTCTCTTTTCCCTGTTTCCCCTTGCCTGTCTCTCTCACCTCTGTTCTCTCGGCGTTCATTTTTCCCGCTTCCACTCACCTTCCTCTATTCCCTCCCTTCCCTCCACTCCCTCTTTTCCCTCTCTCTTCCCTGTCCCGTCTCTTTTCCCTGGACTCTCTCTTTCCCCCCGCTTGTCTATTTTCCCTGTTTCCCCTCGCCTGTCTCTCTCACATCTGTTCTCTCGGCGTTCATTTTTCCCGCTTTCACTCGCCTTCCTCTATTCCCTCCCTTTCCTCCACACCCTCTTTTCCCTCTCTCTTCCCTGTCCTTTCTCTTTTCCCTGGGCTCTCTCTTTCCCCCCGCTTGTCTCTTCCCCCTCTTTCCCCTCTCCTGTGTCTGTCACCTCTCTTCACTCGGTGTCTCATTTTCCCGCTTTCACTCGCCCCTCTCTTTTCCCTCTCATTCCTCAACTCTCTCTTTTCACTCTCTCTTCCCTGTCCTGTCTCTTTTCCCTGGACTCTCTCTTTTCCCCCGCTTTTCTCTTTTCCCTGTTTCCCCTTGCCTGTCTCTCTCACCTCTGTTCTCTCGGCGTTCATTTTTCCCGCTTCCACTCGCCTTCCTCTATTCCCTCCCTTTCCTCCACTCCCTCTTTTCCCTCTCTCTTCCCTGTCCTGTCTCTTTTCCCTGGACTCTCTCTTTTCCACCGCTTGTCTATTTTCCCTGTTTCCCCTCGCCTGTCTCTCTCACATCTGTTCTCTCGGCGTTCATTTTTCCCGCTTTCACTCGCCTTCCTGTATTCCCTCCCTTTCCTCCACTCCCTCTTTTCCCTCTCTCTTCCCTGTCCTGTCTCTTTTCCCTGGGCTCTCTCTTTCCCCCCGCTTGTCTCTTCCCCCTCTTTCCCCTCTCCTGTGTCTGTCACCTCTCTTCACTCGGTGTCTCATTTTCCCGCTTTCACTCGCCCCTCTCTTTTCCCTCTCATTCCTCAACACTCTCTTTTCACTGTCTCTTCCCAGTCGTGTCTCTTTTCCCTGGACTCTCTCTTTTCCCCCGCTTGTCTATTTTCCCTGTTTCCCCTTGCCTGTCTCTCTCACCTCTGTTCTCTCGGCGTTCATTTTTCCCGCTTCCACTCACCTTCCTCTATTCCCTCCCTTCCCTCCACTCCCTCTTTTCCCTCTCTCTTCCCTGTCCCGTCTCTTTTCCCTGGACTCTCTCTTTCCCCCCGCTTGTCTATTTTCCCTGTTTCCCCTCGCCTGTCTCTCTCACATCTGTTCTGTCGGCGTTCATTTTTCCTGCATTCACTCGCCTTCCTCTATTCCCTCCCTTCCCTCCACTCCCTCTTTTCCCTCTCTCTTCCCTGTCCTGTCTCTTTTCCCTGGGCTCTCTCTTTTCCCCCGCTTGTCTCTTCCCCCTCTTTCCCCTCTCCTGTGTCTGTCACCTCTCTTCACTCGGTGTCTCATTTTCCCGCTTTCACTCGCCCCTCTCTTTTCCCTGTCATTCCTCAACTCTCTCGTTTCACTGTCTCTTCCCAGTCGTGTCTCTTTTCCCTGGACTCTCTCTTTTCCCCCGCTTGTCTCTTCCCCCTCTTTCCCCTCTCCTGTGTCTGTCACCTCTCTTCACTCGGTGTCTCATTTTCCCGCTTTCACTCGCCCCTCTCTTTTCCCTCTCATTCCTCAACACTCTCTTTTCACTGTCTCTTCCCAGTCGTGTCTCTTTTCCCTGGACTCTCTCTTTTCCCCCGCTTGTCTATTTTCCCTGTTTCCCCTTGCCTGTCTCTCTCACCTCTGTTCTCTCGGCGTTCATTTTTCCCGCTTCCACTCACCTTCCTCTATTCCCTCCCTTCCCTCCACTCCCTCTTTTCCCTCTCTCTTCCCTGTCCCGTCTCTTTTCCCTGGACTCTCTCTTTCCCCCCGCTTGTCTATTTTCCCTGTTTCCCCTCGCCTGTCTCTCTCACATCTGTTCTGTCGGCGTTCATTTTTCCTGCATTCACTCGCCTTCCTCTATTCCCTCCCTTCCCTCCACTCCCTCTTTTCCCTCTCTCTTCCCTGTCCTGTCTCTTTTCCCTGGGCTCTCTCTTTTCCCCCGCTTGTCTCTTCCCCCTCTTTCCCCTCTCCTGTGTCTGTCACCTCTCTTCACTCGGTGTCTCATTTTCCCGCTTTCACTCGCCCCTCTCTTTTCCCTGTCATTCCTCAACTCTCTCGTTTCACTGTCTCTTCCCAGTCGTGTCTCTTTTCCCTGGACTCTCTCTTTTCCCCCGCTTGTCTCTTCCCCCTCTTTCCCCTCTCCTGTGTCTGTCACCTCTCTTCACTCGGTGTCTCATTTTCCCGCTTTCACTCGCCCCTCTCTTTTCCCTCTCATTCCTCAACTCTCTCTTTTCACTGTCTCTTCCCAGTCGTGTCTCTTTTCCCTGGATAGTCTCTTTTCCCCGGCTTGTCTCTTTTCCCTGTTTCCCCTCGCCTGTCTCTCTCACCTCTGTTCTGTCGGCGTTCATTTTTCCTGCTTTCACTCGCCTTCCTCTATTCCCTCCCTTCCCTCCACTCCCTCTTTTCCCTCTCTCTTCCCTGTCCTGTCTCTTTTCCCTGGACTCTCTCTTTTCCCCCGCTTGCCTCTTTTCCCTGTTTCCCCTCGCCTGTCTCTCTCACATCTGTTCTCTCGGCGTTCATTTTTCCCGCTTTCACTCGCCTTCCTCTATTCCCTCCCTTTCCTCCACACCCTCTTTTCCCTCTCTCTTCCCTGTCCTTTCTCTTTTCCCTGGACTCTCTCTTTTCCCCCGCTTGTCTCTTCCCCCTCTTTCCCCTCTCCTGTGTCTGTCACCTCTCTTCACTCGGTGTCTCATTTTCCCGCTTTCACTCGCCCCTCTCTTTTCCCTCTCATTCCTCAACTCTCTCTTTTCACTGTCTCTTCCCAGTCGTGTCTCTTTTCCCTGGACTCTCTCTTTTCCCCCGCTTTTCTCTTTTCCCTGTTTCCCCTTGCCTGTCTCTCTCACCTCTGTTCTCTCGGCGTTCATTTTTCCCGCTTCCACTCGCCTTCCTCTATTCCCTCCCTTTCCTCCACTCCCTCTTTTCCCTCTCTCTTCCCTGTCCTGTCTCTTTTCCCTGGACTCTCTCTTTTCCCCCGCTTGTCTATTTTCCCTGTTTCCCCTCGCCTGTCTCTCTCACATCTGTTCTCTCGGCGTTCATTTTTCCCGCTTTCACTCGCCTTCCTGTATTCCCTCCCTTTCCTCCACTCCCTCTTTTCCCTCTCTCTTCCCTGTCCTGTCTCTTTTCCCTGGGCTCTCTCTTTCCCCCCGCTTGTCTCTTCCCCCTCTTTCCCCTCTCCTGTGTCTGTCACCTCTCTTCACTCGGTGTCTCATTTTCCCGCTTTCACTCGCCCCTCTCTTTTCCCTCTCATTCCTCAACACTCTCTTTTCACTGTCTCTTCCCAGTCGTGTCTCTTTTCCCTGGACTCTCTGTTTTCCCCCGCTTTTCTCTTTTCCCTGTTTCCCCTTGCCTGTCTCTCTCACCTCTGTTCTCTCGGCGTTCATTTTTCCCGCTTCCACTCACCTTCCTCTATTCCCTCCCTTCCCTCCACTCCCTCTTTTCCCTCTCTCTTCCCTGTCCTGTCTCTTTTCCCTGGACTCTCTCTTTTCCCCCGCTTGTCTATTTTCCCTGTTTCCCCTCGCCTGTCTCTCTCACATCTGTTCTGTCGGCGTTCATTTTTCCTGCATTCACTCGCCTTCCTCTATTCCCTCCCTTCCCTCCACTCCCTCTTTTCCCTCTCTCTTCCCTGTCCTGTCTCTTTTCCCTGGGCTCTCTCTTTCCCCCCGCTTGTCTCTTCCCCCTCTTTCCCCTCTCCTGTGTCTGTCACCTCTCTTCACTCGGTGTCTCATTTTCCCGCTTTCACTCGCCCCTCTCTTTTCCCTGTCATTCCTCAACTCTCTCGTTTCACTGTCTCTTCCCAGTCGTGTCTCTTTTCCCTGGACTCTCTCTTTTCCCCCGCTTGTCTATTTTCCCTGTTTCCCCTTGCCCGTCTCTCTCACCTCTGTTCTCTCGGCGTTCATTTTTCCCGCTTCCACTCGCCTTCCTCTATTCCCTCCCTTTCCTCCACTCCCTCTTTTCCCTCTCTCTTCCCTGTCCTGTCTCTTTTCCCTGGCCTCTCTCTTTTCCCCCGCTTGTCTCTTCCCCCTCTTTCCCCTCTCCTGTGTCTGTCACCTCTCTTCACTCGGTGTCTCATTTTCCCGCTTTCACTCGCCCCTCTCTTTTCCCTCTCATTCCTCCACTCCCTCTTTTCCCTCTCTCTTCCCTGTCCTGTCTCTTTTCCCTGGACTCTCTCTTTTCCCCCGCTTGTCTCTTTTCCCTGTTTCCCCTCGCCTGTCTCTCTCACCTCTGTTCTCTCAGCGTTCATTTTTCCCGCTTTCACTCGCCTTCCTCTATTCCCTCCCTTCCCTCCACTCCCTCTTTTCCCTCTCTCTTCCCTGTCCTTTCTCTTTTCCCTGGACTCTCTCTTTTCCCCCGCTTGTCTCTTCCCCCTCTTTCTCCTCTCCTGTGTCTGTCACCTCTCTTCACTCGGTGTCTCAATTTCCCACTTTCACTCGCCCCTCTCTTTTCCCTCTCATTCATCAACTCTCTCTTTTCACTGTCTCTTCCCAGTCGTGTCTATTTTCCCTGGATAGTCTCTTTTCCCCCGCTTGTCTCTTTTCCCTGTTTCCCCTCGCCTGTCTCTCTCACCTCTGTTCTGTCGGCGTTCATTTTTCCTGCTTTCACTCGCCTTCCTCTATTCCCTCCCTTCCCTCCACTCCCTCTTTTCCCTCTCTCTTCCCTGTCCTGTCTCTTTTCCCTGGACTCTCTCTTTTCCCCCGCTTGTCTCTTCCCCCTCTTTCCCCTCTCCTGTGTCTGTCACCTCTCTTCACTCGGTGTCTCATTTTCCCGCTTTCACTCGCCCCTCTCTTTTCCCTCTCATTCCTCAACTCTCTCTTTTCACTGTCTCTTCCCAGTCGTGTCTCTTTTCCCTGGACACATTCTTTTCCCTCTCTCTTCGCTGTCCTGTCTCTTTTCCCTGGACGCTCTCTTTTCCCCCGCTTGCCTCTTTTCCCTGTTTCCCCTCGCCTGTCTCTCTCACCTCTGTTCTCTCGGCGTTCATTTTTCCCGCTTCCACTCGCCTTCCTCTATTCCCTCCCTTTCCTCCACTCCCTCTTTTCCCTCTCTCTTCCCTGTCCTGTCTCTTTTCCCTGGACTCTCTCTTTTCCCCCGCTTGTCTGTTCCCCCTCTTTCCCCTCTCCTGTGTCTGTCACCTCTCTTCACTCGGTGTCTCATTTTCCCGCTTTCACTCGCCCCTCTCTTTTCCCTCTCATTCCTCAACTCTCTCTTTTCACTCTCTCTTCCCTGTCCTGTCTCTTTTCCCTGGACTCTCTCTTTTCCCCCGCTTGTCTCTTTTCCCTGTTTCCCCTCTCCTGTGTCTGTCACCTCTCTTCACTCGGCGTTCATTTTTCCTGCTTTCACTCGCCTTCCTCTATTCCCTCCCTTTCCACCACACCCTCTTTTCCCTCACTCTTCCCTGTCCCGTCTCTTTTCCCTGGATTCTCTCTTTCCCCCCGCTTGTCTCTTTTCCCTGTTTCCCCTTGCCTGTCTCTCTCACCTCTGTTCTCTCGGCGTTCATTTTTCCTGCTTTCACTCGCCTTCCTCTATTCCCTCCCTTTCCACCACACCCTCTTTTCCCTCTCTCTTCCCTGTCCTATCTCTTTTCCCTGGACTCTCTCTTTCCCCCCGCTTGTCTCTTCCCCCTCTTTCCCCTCTCCTGTGTCTGTCACCTCTCTTCACTCGGTGTCTCAATTTCCCACTTTCACTCGCCCCTCTCTTTTCCCTCTCATTCCTCAACTCTCTCTTTTCACTGTCTCTTCCCAGTCGTGTCTCTTTTCCCTGGATAGTCTCTTTTCCCCGGCTTGTCTCTTTTCCCTGTTTCCCCTCGCCTGTCTCTCTCACCTCTGTTCTGTCGGCGTTCATTTTTCCTGCTTTCACTCGCCTTCCTCTATTCCCTCCCTTCCCTCCACTGCCTCTTTTCCCTCTCTCTTCCCTGTCCTGTCTCTTTTCCCTGGCCTCTCTCTTTCCCCCCGCTTGTCTCTTCCCCCTCTTTCCCCTCTCCTGTGTCTGTCACCTCTCTTCACTCGGTGTCTCATTTTCCCGCTTTCACTCGCCCCTCTCTTTTCCCTCTCATTCCTCAACTCTCTCTTTTCACTGTCTCTTCCCAGTCGTGTCTCTTTTCCCTGGACACTTTCTTTTCCCTCTCTCTTCGCTGTCCTGTCTCTTTTCCCTGGACTCTCTCTTTTCCCCCGCTTGCCTCTTTTCCCTGTTTCCCCTCGCCTGTCTCTCTCACCTCTGTTCTCTCGGCGTTCATTTTTCCCGCTTCCACTCGCCTTCCTCTATTCCCTCCCTTTCCTCCACTCCCTCTTTTCCCTCTCTCTTCCCTGTCCTGTCTCTTTTCCCTGGACTCTCTCTTTCCCCCCGCTTGTCTCTTCCCCCTCTTTCCCCTCTCCTGTGTCTGTCACCTCTCTTCACTCGGTGTCTCATTTTCCCGCTTTCACTCGCCCCTCTCTTTTCCCTCTCATTCCTCAACTCTCTCTTTTCACTGTCTCTTCCCAGTCGTGTCTCTTTTCCCTGGACGCTCTCTTTTCCCCCGCTTTTCTCTTTTCCCTGTTTCCCCTCGCCTGTCTCTCTCACCTCTGTTCTCTCGGCGTTCATTTTTCCCGCTTCCACTCGCCTTCCTCTATTCCCTCCCTTTCCTCCACTCCCTCTTTTCCCTCTCTCTTCCCTGTCCTGTCTCTTTTCCCTGGCCTCTCTTTCCCCCCGCTTGTCTCTTCCCCCTCTTTCCCCTCTCCTGTGTCTGTCACCTCTCTTCACTCGGTGTCTCATTTTCCCGCTTTCACTCGCCCCTCTCTTTTCCCTCTCATTCCTCAACTCTCTCTTTTCACTGTCTCTTCCCAGTCGTGTCTCTTTTCCCTGGACTCTCTCTTTTCCCCCGCTTGTCTCTTTTCCCTGTTTCCCCTCGCCTGTCTCTCTCACCTCTGTTCTGTCGGCGTTCATTTTTCCTGCTTTCACTCGCCTTCCTCTATTCCCTCCCTTCCCTCCACTCCCTCTTTTCCCTCTCTCTTCCCTGTCCTGTCTCTTTTCCCTGGACTCTCTCTTTTCCCCCGCTTGTCTCTTCCCCCTCTTTCCCCTCTCCTGTGTCTGTCACCTCTCTTCACTTGGTGTCTCATTTTCCCGCTTTCACTCGCCCCTCTCTTTTCCCTCTCATTCCTCAACTCTTTTCACTGTCTCTTCCCAGTCGTGTCTCTTTTCCCTGGACTCTCTCTTTTCCCCCGCTTGTCTCTTTTCCCTGTTTCCCCTCGCCTGTCTCTCTCACATCTGTTCTCTCGGCGTTCATTTTTCCCGCTATCACTCGCCTTCCTCTATTCCCTCCCTTTCCTCCACTCCCTCTTTTCCCTCTCTCTTCCCTGTCCTGTCTCTTTTCCCTGGGCTCTCTCTTTCCCCCCGCTTGTCTCTTCCCCCTCTTTCCCCTCTCCTGTGTCTGTCACCTCTCTTCACTCGGTGTCTCATTTTCCCGCTTTCACTCGCCCCTCTCTTTTCCCTCTCATTCCTCAACTCTCTCTTTTCACTGTCTCTTCCCAGTCGTGTCTCTTTTCCCTGGACTCTCTGTTTTCCCCCGCTTGTCTATTTTCCCTGTTTCCCCTTGCCCGTCTCTCTCACCTCTGTTCTCTCGGCGTTCATTTTTCCCGCTATCACTCGCCTTCCTCTATTCCCTCCCTTTCCTCCACTCCCTCTTTTCCCTCTCTCTTCCCTGTCCTGTCTCTTTTCCCTGGGCTCTCTCTTTCCCCCCGCTTGTCTCTTCCCCCTCTTTCCCCTCTCCTGTGTCTGTCACCTCTCTTCACTCGGTGTCTCATTTTCCCGCTTTCACTCGCCCCTCTCTTTTCCCTCTCATTCCTCAACTCTCTCTTTTCACTGTCTCTTCCCAGTCGTGTCTCTTTTCCCTGGACTCTCTCTTTTCCCCCGCTTGCCTCTTTTCCCTGTTTCCCCTCTCCTGTGTCTGTCACCTCTCTTCACTCGGCGTTCATTTTTCCTGCTTTCACTCGCCTTCCTCTATTCCCTCCCTTTCCACCACACCCTCTTTTCCCTCACTCTTCCCTGTCCCGTCTCTTTTCCCTGGATTCTCTCTTTCCCCCCGCTTGTCTCTTTTCCCTGTTTCCCCTTGCCTGTCTCTCTCACCTCTGTTCTCTCGGCGTTCATTTTTCCTGCTTTCACTCGCCTTCCTCTATTCCCTCCCTTTCCACCACACCCTCTTTTCCCTCTCTCTTCCCTGTCCTATCTCTTTTCCCTGGACTCTCTCTTTCCCCCCGCTTGTCTCTTCCCCCTCTTTCCCCTCTCCTGTGTCTGTCACCTCTCTTCACTCGGTGTCTCAATTTCCCACTTTCACTCGCCCCTCTCTTTTCCCTCTCATTCATCAACTCTCTCTTTTCACTGTCTCTTCCCAGTCGTGTCTCTTTTCCCTGGATAGTCTCTTTTCCCCGGCTTGTCTCTTTTCCCTGTTTCCCCTCGCCTGTCTCTCTCACCTCTGTTCTGTCGGCGTTCATTTTTCCTGCTTTCACTCGCCTTCCTCTATTCCCTCCCTTCCCTCCACTGCCTCTTTTCCCTCTCTCTTCCCTGTCCTGTCTCTTTTCCCTGGACTCTCTCTTTCCCCCCGCTTGTCTCTTCCCCCTCTTTCCCCTCTCCTGTGTCTGTCACCTCTCTTCACTCGGTGTCTCATTTTCCCGCTTTCACTCGCCCCTCTCTTTTCCCTCTCATTCCTCAACTCTCTCTTTTCACTGTCTCTTCCCAGTCGTGTCTCTTTTCCCTGGACACTTTCTTTTCCCTCTCTCTTCGCTGTCCTGTCTCTTTTCCCTGGACTCTCTCTTTTCCCCCGCTTGCCTCTTTTCCCTGTTTCCCCTCGCCTGTCTCTCTCACCTCTGTTCTCTCGGCGTTCATTTTTCCCGCTTCCACTCGCCTTCCTCTATTCCCTCCCTTTCCTCCACTCCCTCTTTTCCCTCTCTCTTCCCTGTCCTGTCTTTTTTCCCTGGGCTCTCTCTTTCCCCCCGCTTGTCTCTTCCCCCTCTTTCCCCTCTCCTGTGTCTGTCACCTCTCTTCACTCGGTGTCTCATTTTCCCGCTTTCACTCGCCCCTCTCTTTTCCCTCTCATTCCTCAACACTCTCTTTTCACTGTCTCTTCCCAGTCGTGTCTCTTTTCCCTGGACTCTCTGTTTTCCCCCGCTTTTCTCTTTTCCCTGTTTCCCCTTGCCTGTCTCTCTCACCTCTGTTCTCTCGGCGTTCATTTTTCCCGCTTCCACTCACCTTCCTCTATTCCCTCCCTTCCCTCCACTCCCTCTTTTCCCTCTCTCTTCCCTGTCCCGTCTCTTTTCCCTGGACTCTCTCTTTCCCCCCGCTTGTCTATTTTCCCTGTTTCCCCTCGCCTGTCTCTCTCACATCTGTTCTGTCGGCGTTCATTTTTCCTGCATTCACTCGCCTTCCTCTATTCCCTCCCTTCCCTCCACTCCCTCTTTTCCCTCTCTCTTCCCTGTCCTGTCTCTTTTCCCTGGGCTCTCTCTTTCCCCCCGCTTGTCTCTTCCCCCTCTTTCCCCTCTCCTGTGTCTCTCACCTCTCTTCACTCGGTGTCTCATTTTCCCGCTTTCACTCGCCCCTCTCTTTTCCCTGTCATTCCTCAACTCTCTCGTTTCACTGTCTCTTCCCAGTCGTGTCTCTTTTCCCTGGACTCTCTCTTTTCCCCCGCTTGTCTCTTCCCCCTCTTTCCCCTCTCCTGTGTCTGTCACCTCTCTTCACTCGGTGTCTCATTTTCCCGCTTTCACTCGCCCCTCTCTTTTCCCTCTCATTCCTCAACTCTCTCTTTTCACTGTCTCTTCCCAGTCGTGTCTCTTTTCCCTGGATAGTCTCTTTTCCCCGGCTTGTCTCTTTTCCCTGTTTCCCCTCGCCTGTCTCTCTCACCTCTGTTCTGTCGGCGTTCATTTTTCCTGCTTTCACTCGCCTTCCTCTATTCCCTCCCTTCCCTCCACTCCCTCTTTTCCCTCTCTCTTCCCTGTCCTGTCTCTTTTCCCTGGACTCTCTCTTTTCCCCCGCTTGTCTATTTTCCCTGTTTCCCCTCGCCTGTCTCTCTCACATCTGTTCTCTCGGCGTTCATTTTTCCCGCTTTCACTCGCCTTCCTCTATTCCCTCCCTTTCCTCCACACCCTCTTTTCCCTCTCTCTTCCCTGTCCTTTCTCTTTTCCCTGGACTCTCTCTTTTCCCCCGCTTGTCTCTTCCCCCTCTTTCCCCTCTCCTGTGTCTGTCACCTCTCTTCACTCGGTGTCTCATTTTCCCGCTTTCACTCGCCCCTCTCTTTTCCCTCTCATTCCTCAACTCTCTCTTTTCACTGTCTCTTCCCAGTCGTGTCTCTTTTCCCTGGACTCTCTCTTTTCCCCCGCTTTTCTCTTTTCCCTGTTTCCCCTTGCCTGTCTCTCTCACCTCTGTTCTCTCGGCGTTCATTTTTCCCGCTTCCACTCGCCTTCCTCTATTCCCTCCCTTTCCTCCACTCCCTCTTTTCCCTCTCTCTTCCCTGTCCTGTCTCTTTTCCCTGGACTCTCTCTTTTCCCCCGCTTGTCTATTTTCCCTGTTTCCCCTTGCCCGTCTCTCTCACCTCTGTTCTCTCGGCGTTCATTTTTCCCGCTATCACTCGCCTTCCTCTATTCCCTCCCTTTCCTCCACTCCCTCTTTTCCCTCTCTCTTCCCTGTCCTGTCTCTTTTCCCTGGGCTCTCTCTTTCCCCCCGCTTGTCTCTTCCCCCTCTTTCCCCTCTCCTGTGTCTGTCACCTCTCTTCACTCGGTGTCTCATTTTCCCGCTTTCACTCGCCCCTCTCTTTTCCCTCTCATTCCTCAACTCTCTCTTTTCACTGTCTCTTCCCAGTCGTGTCTCTTTTCCCTGGACTCTCTCTTTTCCCCCGCTTGCCTCTTTTCCCTGTTTCCCCTCGCCTGTCTCTCTCACCTCTATTCTCTCGGCGTTCATTTTTCCCGCTTCCACTCGCCTTCCTCTATTCCCTCCCTTCCCTCCACTCCCTCTTTTACCTCTCTATTCCCTGTCCTGTCTCTTTTCCCTGGACTCTCTCTTTTCCCCCGCTTGTCTCTTTTCCCTGTTTCCCCTCTCCTGTGTCTGTCACCTCTCTTCACTCGGCGTTCATTTTTCCTGCTTTCACTCGCCTTCCTCTATTCCCTCCCTTTCCACCACACCCTCTTTTCCCTCACTCTTCCCTGTCCCGTCTCTTTTCCCTGGATTCTCTCTTTCCCCCCGCTTGTCTCTTTTCCCTGTTTCCCCTTGCCTGTCTCTCTCACCTCTGTTCTCTCGGCGTTCATTTTTCCTGCTTTCACTCGCCTTCCTCTATTCCCTCCCTTTCCACCACACCCTCTTTTCCCTCTCTCTTCCCTGTCCTATCTCTTTTCCCTGGACTCTCTCTTTCCCCCCGCTTGTCTCTTCCCCCTCTTTCCCCTCTCCTGTGTCTGTCACCTCTCTTCACTCGGTGTCTCAATTTCCCACTTTCACTCGCCCCTCTCTTTTCCCTCTCATTCATCAACTCTCTCTTTTCACTGTCTCTTCCCAGTCGTGTCTCTTTTCCCTGGATAGTCTCTTTTCCCCGGCTTGTCTCTTTTCCCTGTTTCCCCTCGCCTGTCTCTCTCACCTCTGTTCTGTCGGCGTTCATTTTTCCTGCTTTCACTCGCCTTCCTCTATTCCCTCCCTTCCCTCCACTGCCTCTTTTCCCTCTCTCTTCCCTGTCCTGTCTCTTTTCCCTGGACTCTCTCTTTCCCCCCGCTTGTCTCTTCCCCCTCTTTCCCCTCTCCTGTGTCTGTCACCTCTCTTCACTCGGTGTCTCATTTTCCCGCTTTCACTCGCCCCTCTCTTTTCCCTCTCATTCCTCAACTCTCTCTTTTCACTGTCTCTTCCCAGTCGTGTCTCTTTTCCCTGGACACTTTCTTTTCCCTCTCTCTTCGCTGTCCTGTCTCTTTTCCCTGGACTCTCTCTTTTCCCCCGCTTGCCTCTTTTCCCTGTTTCCCCTCGCCTGTCTCTCTCACCTCTGTTCTCTCGGCGTTCATTTTTCCCGCTTCCACTCGCCTTCCTCTATTCCCTCCCTTTCCTCCACTCCCTCTTTTCCCTCTCTCTTCCCTGTCCTGTCTTTTTTCCCTGGGCTCTCTCTTTCCCCCCGCTTGTCTCTTCCCCCTCTTTCCCCTCTCCTGTGTCTGTCACCTCTCTTCACTCGGTGTCTCATTTTCCCGCTTTCACTCGCCCCTCTCTTTTCCCTCTCATTCCTCAACACTCTCTTTTCACTGTCTCTTCCCAGTCGTGTCTCTTTTCCCTGGACTCTCTGTTTTCCCCCGCTTTTCTCTTTTCCCTGTTTCCCCTTGCCTGTCTCTCTCACCTCTGTTCTCTCGGCGTTCATTTTTCCCGCTTCCACTCACCTTCCTCTATTCCCTCCCTTCCCTCCACTCCCTCTTTTCCCTCTCTCTTCCCTGTCCCGTCTCTTTTCCCTGGACTCTCTCTTTCCCCCCGCTTGTCTATTTTCCCTGTTTCCCCTCGCCTGTCTCTCTCACATCTGTTCTGTCGGCGTTCATTTTTCCTGCATTCACTCGCCTTCCTCTATTCCCTCCCTTCCCTCCACTCCCTCTTTTCCCTCTCTCTTCCCTGTCCTGTCTCTTTTCCCTGGGCTCTCTCTTTCCCCCCGCTTGTCTCTTCCCCCTCTTTCCCCTCTCCTGTGTCTGTCACCTCTCTTCACTCGGTGTCTCATTTTCCCGCTTTCACTCGCCCCTCTCTTTTCCCTGTCATTCCTCAACTCTCTCGTTTCACTGTCTCTTCCCAGTCGTGTCTCTTTTCCCTGGACTCTCTCTTTTCCCCCGCTTGTCTCTTCCCCCTCTTTCCCCTCTCCTGTGTCTGTCACCTCTCTTCACTCGGTGTCTCATTTTCCCGCTTTCACTCGCCCCTCTCTTTTCCCTCTCATTCCTCAACTCTCTCTTTTCACTGTCTCTTCCCAGTCGTGTCTCTTTTCCCTGGATAGTCTCTTTTCCCCGGCTTGTCTCTTTTCCCTGTTTCCCCTCGCCTGTCTCTCTCACCTCTGTTCTGTCGGCGTTCATTTTTCCTGCTTTCACTCGCCTTCCTCTATTCCCTCCCTTTCCTCCACTCCCTCTTTTCCCTCTCTCTTCCCTGTCCTGTCTCTTTTCCCTGGACTCTCTCTTTTCCCCCGCTTGTCTATTTTCCCTGTTTCCCCTCGCCTGTCTCTCTCACATCTGTTCTCTCGGCGTTCATTTTTCCCGCTTTCACTCGCCTTCCTGTATTCCCTCCCTTTCCTCCACTCCCTCTTTTCCCTCTCTCTTCCCTGTCCTGTCTCTTTTCCCTGGGCTCTCTCTTTCCCCCCGCTTGTCTCTTCCCCCTCTTTCCCCTCTCCTGTGTCTGTCACCTCTCTTCACTCGGTGTCTCATTTTCCCGCTTTCACTCGCCCCTCTCTTTTCCCTCTCATTCCTCAACACTCTCTTTTCACTGTCTCTTCCCAGTCGTGTCTCTTTTCCCTGGACTCTCTGTTTTCCCCCGCTTTTCTCTTTTCCCTGTTTCCCCTTGCCTGTCTCTCTCACCTCTGTTCTCTCGGCGTTCATTTTTCCCGCTTCCACTCGCCTCCCTCTATTCCCTCCCTTCCCTCCACTCCCTCTTTTCCCTCTCTCTTCCCTGTCCTGTCTCTTTTCCCTGGACTCTCTCTTTTCCCCCGCTTGTCTATTTTCCCTGTTTCCCCTCGCCTGTCTCTCTCACATCTGTTCTGTCGGCGTTCATTTTTCCTGCATTCACTCGCCTTCCTCTATTCCCTCCCTTCCATCCACTCCCTCTTTTCCCTCTCTCTTCCCTGTCCTGTCTCTTTTCCCTGGGCTCTCTCTTTCCCCCCGCTTGTCTCTTCCCCCTCTTTCCCCTCTCCTGTGTCTGTCACCTCTCTTCACTCGGTGTCTCATTTTCCCGCTTTCACTCGCCCCTCTCTTTTCCCTGTCATTCCTCAACTCTCTCGTTTCACTGTCTCTTCCCAGTCGTGTCTCTTTTCCCTGGACTCTCTCTTTTCCCCCGCTTGTCTATTTTCCCTGTTTCCCCTTGCCTGTCTCTCTCACCTCTGTTCTCTCGGCGTTCATTTTTCCCGCTTCCACTCGCCTTCCTCTATTCCCTCCCTTTCCTCCACTCCCTCTTTTCCCTCTCTCTTCCCTGTCCTGTCTCTTTTCCCTGGCCTCTCTCTTTTCCCCCGCTTGTCTCTTCCCCCTCTTTCCCCTCTCCTGTGTCTGTCACCTCTCTTCACTCGGTGTCTCATTTTCCCGCTTTCACTCGCCCCTCTCTTTTCCCTCTCATTCCTCCACTCCCTCTTTTCCCTCTCTCTTCCCAGTCGTGTCTCTTTTCCCTGGACTCTCTCTTTTCCCCCGCTTTTCTCTTTTCCCTGTTTCCCCTCGCCTGTGTCTCTCACCTCTGTTCTCTCGGCGTTCATTTTTCCCGCTTCCACTCGCCTTCCTCTATTCCCTCCCTTTCCTCCACTCCCTCTTTTCCCTCTCTCTTCCCTGTCCTGTCTCTTTTCCCTGGACTCTCTCTTTTCCCCCGCTTGTCTGTTCCCCCTCTTTCCCCTCTCCTGTGTCTGTCACCTCTCTTCACTCGGTGTCTCATTTTCCCGCTTTCACTCGCCCCTCTCTTTTCCCTCTCATTCCTCAACTCTCTCTTTTCCCTCTCTCTTCCCTGTCCTGTCTCTTTTCCCTGGACTCTCTCTTTTCCCCCGCTTGCCTCTTTTCCCTGTTTCCCCTCGCCTGTCTCTCTCACCTCTGTTCTCTTGGCGTTCATTTTTCCCGCTTTCACTCGCCTTCCTCTATTCCCTCCCTTTCCTCCACTCCCTCTTTTCCCTCTCTCTTCCCTGTCCTGTCTCTTTTCCCTGGCCTCTCTTTCCCCCCGCTTGTCTCTTCCCCCTCTTTCCCCTCTCCTGTGTCTGTCACCTCTCTTCACTCGGTGTCTCATTTTCCCGCTTTCACTCGCCCCTCTCTTTTCCCTCTCATTCCTCAACTCTCTCTTTTCACTGTCTCTTCCCAGTCGTGTCTCTTTTCCCTGGACTCTCTCTTTTCCCCCGCTTTTCTCTTTTCCCTGTTTCCCCTCGGCTGTCTCTCTCACATCTGTTCTCTCGGCGTTCATTTTTCCCGCTTTCACTCGCCTTCCTCTATTCCCTCCCTTTCCTCCACACCCTCTTTTCCCTCTCTCTTCCCTGTCCTTTCTCTTTTCCCTGGACTCTCTCTTTTCCCCCGCTTGTCTCTTCCCCCTCTTTCCCCTCTCCTGTGTCTGTCACCTCTCTTCACTCGGTGTCTCATTTTCCCGCTTTCACTCGCCCCTCTCTTTTCCCTCTCATTCCTCAACTCTCTCTTTTCACTGTCTCTTCCCAGTCGTGTCTCTTTTCCCTGGACTCTCTCTTTCCCCCGCTTTTCTCTTTTCCCTGTTTCCCCTTGCCTGTCTCTCTCACCTCTGTTCTCTCGGCGTTCATTTTTCCCGCTTCCACTCACCTTCCTCTATTCCCTCCCTTCCCTCCACTCCCTCTTTTCCCTCTCTCTTCCCTGTCCCGTCTCTTTTCCCTGGACTCTCTCTTTCCCCCCGCTTGTCTATTTTCCCTGTTTCCCCTCGCCTGTCTCTCTCACATCTGTTCTCTCGGCGTTCATTTTTCCCGCTTTCACTCGCCTTCCTCTATTCCCTCCCTTTCCTCCACACCCTCTTTTCCCTCTCTCTTCCCTGTCCTTTCTCTTTTCCCTGGGCTCTCTCTTTCCCCCCGCTTGTCTCTTCCCCCTCTTTCCCCTCTCCTGTGTCTGTCACCTCTCTTCACTCGGTGTCTCATTTTCCCGCTTTCACTCGCCCCTCTCTTTTCCCTCTCATTCCTCAACTCTCTCTTTTCACTCTCTCTTCCCTGTCCTGTCTCTTTTCCCTGGACTCTCTCTTTTCCCCCGCTTTTCTCTTTTCCCTGTTTCCCCTTGCCTGTCTCTCTCACCTCTGTTCTCTCGGCGTTCATTTTTCCCGCTTCCACTCGCCTTCCTCTATTCCCTCCCTTTCCTCCACTCCCTCTTTTCCCTCTCTCTTCCCTGTCCTGTCTCTTTTCCCTGGACTCTCTCTTTTCCACCGCTTGTCTATTTTCCCTGTTTCCCCTCGCCTGTCTCTCTCACATCTGTTCTCTCGGCGTTCATTTTTCCCGCTTTCACTCGCCTTCCTGTATTCCCTCCCTTTCCTCCACTCCCTCTTTTCCCTCTCTCTTCCCTGTCCTGTCTCTTTTCCCTGGGCTCTCTCTTTCCCCCCGCTTGTCTCTTCCCCCTCTTTCCCCTCTCCTGTGTCTGTCACCTCTCTTCACTCGGTGTCTCATTTTCCCGCTTTCACTCGCCCCTCTCTTTTCCCTCTCATTCCTCAACACTCTCTTTTCACTGTCTCTTCCCAGTCGTGTCTCTTTTCCCTGGACTCTCTCTTTTCCCCCGCTTGTCTATTTTCCCTGTTTCCCCTTGCCTGTCTCTCTCACCTCTGTTCTCTCGGCGTTCATTTTTCCCGCTTCCACTCACCTTCCTCTATTCCCTCCCTTCCCTCCACTCCCTCTTTTCCCTCTCTCTTCCCTGTCCCGTCTCTTTTCCCTGGACTCTCTCTTTCCCCCCGCTTGTCTATTTTCCCTGTTTCCCCTCGCCTGTCTCTCTCACATCTGTTCTGTCGGCGTTCATTTTTCCTGCATTCACTCGCCTTCCTCTATTCCCTCCCTTCCCTCCACTCCCTCTTTTCCCTCTCTCTTCCCTGTCCTGTCTCTTTTCCCTGGGCTCTCTCTTTTCCCCCGCTTGTCTCTTCCCCCTCTTTCCCCTCTCCTGTGTCTGTCACCTCTCTTCACTCGGTGTCTCATTTTCCCGCTTTCACTCGCCCCTCTCTTTTCCCTGTCATTCCTCAACTCTCTCGTTTCACTGTCTCTTCCCAGTCGTGTCTCTTTTCCCTGGACTCTCTCTTTTCCCCCGCTTGTCTCTTCCCCCTCTTTCCCCTCTCCTGTGTCTGTCACCTCTCTTCACTCGGTGTCTCATTTTCCCGCTTTCACTCGCCCCTCTCTTTTCCCTCTCATTCCTCAACACTCTCTTTTCACTGTCTCTTCCCAGTCGTGTCTCTTTTCCCTGGACTCTCTCTTTTCCCCCGCTTGTCTATTTTCCCTGTTTCCCCTTGCCTGTCTCTCTCACCTCTGTTCTCTCGGCGTTCATTTTTCCCGCTTCCACTCACCTTCCTCTATTCCCTCCCTTCCCTCCACTCCCTCTTTTCCCTCTCTCTTCCCTGTCCCGTCTCTTTTCCCTGGACTCTCTCTTTCCCCCCGCTTGTCTATTTTCCCTGTTTCCCCTCGCCTGTCTCTCTCACATCTGTTCTGTCGGCGTTCATTTTTCCTGCATTCACTCGCCTTCCTCTATTCCCTCCCTTCCCTCCACTCCCTCTTTTCCCTCTCTCTTCCCTGTCCTGTCTCTTTTCCCTGGGCTCTCTCTTTTCCCCCGCTTGTCTCTTCCCCCTCTTTCCCCTCTCCTGTGTCTGTCACCTCTCTTCACTCGGTGTCTCATTTTCCCGCTTTCACTCGCCCCTCTCTTTTCCCTGTCATTCCTCAACTCTCTCGTTTCACTGTCTCTTCCCAGTCGTGTCTCTTTTCCCTGGACTCTCTCTTTTCCCCCGCTTGTCTCTTCCCCCTCTTTCCCCTCTCCTGTGTCTGTCACCTCTCTTCACTCGGTGTCTCATTTTCCCGCTTTCACTCGCCCCTCTCTTTTCCCTCTCATTCCTCAACTCTCTCTTTTCACTGTCTCTTCCCAGTCGTGTCTCTTTTCCCTGGATAGTCTCTTTTCCCCGGCTTGTCTCTTTTCCCTGTTTCCCCTCGCCTGTCTCTCTCACCTCTGTTCTGTCGGCGTTCATTTTTCCTGCTTTCACTCGCCTTCCTCTATTCCCTCCCTTCCCTCCACTCCCTCTTTTCCCTCTCTCTTCCCTGTCCTGTCTCTTTTCCCTGGACTCTCTCTTTTCCCCCGCTTGCCTCTTTTCCCTGTTTCCCCTCGCCTGTCTCTCTCACATCTGTTCTCTCGGCGTTCATTTTTCCCGCTTTCACTCGCCTTCCTCTATTCCCTCCCTTTCCTCCACACCCTCTTTTCCCTCTCTCTTCCCTGTCCTTTCTCTTTTCCCTGGACTCTCTCTTTTCCCCCGCTTGTCTCTTCCCCCTCTTTCCCCTCTCCTGTGTCTGTCACCTCTCTTCACTCGGTGTCTCATTTTCCCGCTTTCACTCGCCCCTCTCTTTTCCCTCTCATTCCTCAACTCTCTCTTTTCACTGTCTCTTCCCAGTCGTGTCTCTTTTCCCTGGACTCTCTCTTTTCCCCCGCTTTTCTCTTTTCCCTGTTTCCCCTTGCCTGTCTCTCTCACCTCTGTTCTCTCGGCGTTCATTTTTCCCGCTTCCACTCGCCTTCCTCTATTCCCTCCCTTTCCTCCACTCCCTCTTTTCCCTCTCTCTTCCCTGTCCTGTCTCTTTTCCCTGGACTCTCTCTTTTCCCCCGCTTGTCTATTTTCCCTGTTTCCCCTCGCCTGTCTCTCTCACATCTGTTCTCTCGGCGTTCATTTTTCCCGCTTTCACTCGCCTTCCTGTATTCCCTCCCTTTCCTCCACTCCCTCTTTTCCCTCTCTCTTCCCTGTCCTGTCTCTTTTCCCTGGGCTCTCTCTTTCCCCCCGCTTGTCTCTTCCCCCTCTTTCCCCTCTCCTGTGTCTGTCACCTCTCTTCACTCGGTGTCTCATTTTCCCGCTTTCACTCGCCCCTCTCTTTTCCCTCTCATTCCTCAACACTCTCTTTTCACTGTCTCTTCCCAGTCGTGTCTCTTTTCCCTGGACTCTCTGTTTTCCCCCGCTTTTCTCTTTTCCCTGTTTCCCCTTGCCTGTCTCTCTCACCTCTGTTCTCTCGGCGTTCATTTTTCCCGCTTCCACTCACCTTCCTCTATTCCCTCCCTTCCCTCCACTCCCTCTTTTCCCTCTCTCTTCCCTGTCCTGTCTCTTTTCCCTGGACTCTCTCTTTTCCCCCGCTTGTCTATTTTCCCTGTTTCCCCTCGCCTGTCTCTCTCACATCTGTTCTGTCGGCGTTCATTTTTCCTGCATTCACTCGCCTTCCTCTATTCCCTCCCTTCCCTCCACTCCCTCTTTTCCCTCTCTCTTCCCTGTCCTGTCTCTTTTCCCTGGGCTCTCTCTTTCCCCCCGCTTGTCTCTTCCCCCTCTTTCCCCTCTCCTGTGTCTGTCACCTCTCTTCACTCGGTGTCTCATTTTCCCGCTTTCACTCGCCCCTCTCTTTTCCCTGTCATTCCTCAACTCTCTCGTTTCACTGTCTCTTCCCAGTCGTGTCTCTTTTCCCTGGACTCTCTCTTTTCCCCCGCTTGTCTATTTTCCCTGTTTCCCCTTGCCCGTCTCTCTCACCTCTGTTCTCTCGGCGTTCATTTTTCCCGCTTCCACTCGCCTTCCTCTATTCCCTCCCTTTCCTCCACTCCCTCTTTTCCCTCTCTCTTCCCTGTCCTGTCTCTTTTCCCTGGCCTCTCTCTTTTCCCCCGCTTGTCTCTTCCCCCTCTTTCCCCTCTCCTGTGTCTGTCACCTCTCTTCACTCGGTGTCTCATTTTCCCGCTTTCACTCGCCCCTCTCTTTTCCCTCTCATTCCTCCACTCCCTCTTTTCCCTCTCTCTTCCCTGTCCTGTCTCTTTTCCCTGGACTCTCTCTTTTCCCCCGCTTGTCTCTTTTCCCTGTTTCCCCTCGCCTGTCTCTCTCACCTCTGTTCTCTCAGCGTTCATTTTTCCCGCTTTCACTCGCCTTCCTCTATTCCCTCCCTTCCCTCCACTCCCTCTTTTCCCTCTCTCTTCCCTGTCCTTTCTCTTTTCCCTGGACTCTCTCTTTTCCCCCGCTTGTCTCTTCCCCCTCTTTCTCCTCTCCTGTGTCTGTCACCTCTCTTCACTCGGTGTCTCAATTTCCCACTTTCACTCGCCCCTCTCTTTTCCCTCTCATTCATCAACTCTCTCTTTTCACTGTCTCTTCCCAGTCGTGTCTATTTTCCCTGGATAGTCTCTTTTCCCCCGCTTGTCTCTTTTCCCTGTTTCCCCTCGCCTGTCTCTCTCACCTCTGTTCTGTCGGCGTTCATTTTTCCTGCTTTCACTCGCCTTCCTCTATTCCCTCCCTTCCCTCCACTCCCTCTTTTCCCTCTCTCTTCCCTGTCCTGTCTCTTTTCCCTGGACTCTCTCTTTTCCCCCGCTTGTCTCTTCCCCCTCTTTCCCCTCTCCTGTGTCTGTCACCTCTCTTCACTCGGTGTCTCATTTTCCCGCTTTCACTCGCCCCTCTCTTTTCCCTCTCATTCCTCAACTCTCTCTTTTCACTGTCTCTTCCCAGTCGTGTCTCTTTTCCCTGGACACATTCTTTTCCCTCTCTCTTCGCTGTCCTGTCTCTTTTCCCTGGACGCTCTCTTTTCCCCCGCTTGCCTCTTTTCCCTGTTTCCCCTCGCCTGTCTCTCTCACCTCTGTTCTCTCGGCGTTCATTTTTCCCGCTTCCACTCGCCTTCCTCTATTCCCTCCCTTTCCTCCACTCCCTCTTTTCCCTCTCTCTTCCCTGTCCTGTCTCTTTTCCCTGGACTCTCTCTTTTCCCCCGCTTGTCTGTTCCCCCTCTTTCCCCTCTCCTGTGTCTGTCACCTCTCTTCACTCGGTGTCTCATTTTCCCGCTTTCACTCGCCCCTCTCTTTTCCCTCTCATTCCTCAACTCTCTCTTTTCACTCTCTCTTCCCTGTCCTGTCTCTTTTCCCTGGACTCTCTCTTTTCCCCCGCTTGTCTCTTTTCCCTGTTTCCCCTCTCCTGTGTCTGTCACCTCTCTTCACTCGGCGTTCATTTTTCCTGCTTTCACTCGCCTTCCTCTATTCCCTCCCTTTCCACCACACCCTCTTTTCCCTCACTCTTCCCTGTCCCGTCTCTTTTCCCTGGATTCTCTCTTTCCCCCCGCTTGTCTCTTTTCCCTGTTTCCCCTTGCCTGTCTCTCTCACCTCTGTTCTCTCGGCGTTCATTTTTCCTGCTTTCACTCGCCTTCCTCTATTCCCTCCCTTTCCACCACACCCTCTTTTCCCTCTCTCTTCCCTGTCCTATCTCTTTTCCCTGGACTCTCTCTTTCCCCCCGCTTGTCTCTTCCCCCTCTTTCCCCTCTCCTGTGTCTGTCACCTCTCTTCACTCGGTGTCTCAATTTCCCACTTTCACTCGCCCCTCTCTTTTCCCTCTCATTCCTCAACTCTCTCTTTTCACTGTCTCTTCCCAGTCGTGTCTCTTTTCCCTGGATAGTCTCTTTTCCCCGGCTTGTCTCTTTTCCCTGTTTCCCCTCGCCTGTCTCTCTCACCTCTGTTCTGTCGGCGTTCATTTTTCCTGCTTTCACTCGCCTTCCTCTATTCCCTCCCTTCCCTCCACTGCCTCTTTTCCCTCTCTCTTCCCTGTCCTGTCTCTTTTCCCTGGCCTCTCTCTTTCCCCCCGCTTGTCTCTTCCCCCTCTTTCCCCTCTCCTGTGTCTGTCACCTCTCTTCACTCGGTGTCTCATTTTCCCGCTTTCACTCGCCCCTCTCTTTTCCCTCTCATTCCTCAACTCTCTCTTTTCACTGTCTCTTCCCAGTCGTGTCTCTTTTCCCTGGACACTTTCTTTTCCCTCTCTCTTCGCTGTCCTGTCTCTTTTCCCTGGACTCTCTCTTTTCCCCCGCTTGCCTCTTTTCCCTGTTTCCCCTCGCCTGTCTCTCTCACCTCTGTTCTCTCGGCGTTCATTTTTCCCGCTTCCACTCGCCTTCCTCTATTCCCTCCCTTTCCTCCACTCCCTCTTTTCCCTCTCTCTTCCCTGTCCTGTCTCTTTTCCCTGGACTCTCTCTTTCCCCCCGCTTGTCTCTTCCCCCTCTTTCCCCTCTCCTGTGTCTGTCACCTCTCTTCACTCGGTGTCTCATTTTCCCGCTTTCACTCGCCCCTCTCTTTTCCCTCTCATTCCTCAACTCTCTCTTTTCACTGTCTCTTCCCAGTCGTGTCTCTTTTCCCTGGACGCTCTCTTTTCCCCCGCTTTTCTCTTTTCCCTGTTTCCCCTCGCCTGTCTCTCTCACCTCTGTTCTCTCGGCGTTCATTTTTCCCGCTTCCACTCGCCTTCCTCTATTCCCTCCCTTTCCTCCACTCCCTCTTTTCCCTCTCTCTTCCCTGTCCTGTCTCTTTTCCCTGGCCTCTCTTTCCCCCCGCTTGTCTCTTCCCCCTCTTTCCCCTCTCCTGTGTCTGTCACCTCTCTTCACTCGGTGTCTCATTTTCCCGCTTTCACTCGCCCCTCTCTTTTCCCTCTCATTCCTCAACTCTCTCTTTTCACTGTCTCTTCCCAGTCGTGTCTCTTTTCCCTGGACTCTCTCTTTTCCCCCGCTTGTCTCTTTTCCCTGTTTCCCCTCGCCTGTCTCTCTCACCTCTGTTCTGTCGGCGTTCATTTTTCCTGCTTTCACTCGCCTTCCTCTATTCCCTCCCTTCCCTCCACTCCCTCTTTTCCCTCTCTCTTCCCTGTCCTGTCTCTTTTCCCTGGACTCTCTCTTTTCCCCCGCTTGTCTCTTCCCCCTCTTTCCCCTCTCCTGTGTCTGTCACCTCTCTTCACTTGGTGTCTCATTTTCCCGCTTTCACTCGCCCCTCTCTTTTCCCTCTCATTCCTCAACTCTTTTCACTGTCTCTTCCCAGTCGTGTCTCTTTTCCCTGGACTCTCTCTTTTCCCCCGCTTGTCTCTTTTCCCTGTTTCCCCTCGCCTGTCTCTCTCACATCTGTTCTCTCGGCGTTCATTTTTCCCGCTATCACTCGCCTTCCTCTATTCCCTCCCTTTCCTCCACTCCCTCTTTTCCCTCTCTCTTCCCTGTCCTGTCTCTTTTCCCTGGGCTCTCTCTTTCCCCCCGCTTGTCTCTTCCCCCTCTTTCCCCTCTCCTGTGTCTGTCACCTCTCTTCACTCGGTGTCTCATTTTCCCGCTTTCACTCGCCCCTCTCTTTTCCCTCTCATTCCTCAACTCTCTCTTTTCACTGTCTCTTCCCAGTCGTGTCTCTTTTCCCTGGACTCTCTGTTTTCCCCCGCTTGTCTATTTTCCCTGTTTCCCCTTGCCCGTCTCTCTCACCTCTGTTCTCTCGGCGTTCATTTTTCCCGCTATCACTCGCCTTCCTCTATTCCCTCCCTTTCCTCCACTCCCTCTTTTCCCTCTCTCTTCCCTGTCCTGTCTCTTTTCCCTGGGCTCTCTCTTTCCCCCCGCTTGTCTCTTCCCCCTCTTTCCCCTCTCCTGTGTCTGTCACCTCTCTTCACTCGGTGTCTCATTTTCCCGCTTTCACTCGCCCCTCTCTTTTCCCTCTCATTCCTCAACTCTCTCTTTTCACTGTCTCTTCCCAGTCGTGTCTCTTTTCCCTGGACTCTCTCTTTTCCCCCGCTTGCCTCTTTTCCCTGTTTCCCCTCTCCTGTGTCTGTCACCTCTCTTCACTCGGCGTTCATTTTTCCTGCTTTCACTCGCCTTCCTCTATTCCCTCCCTTTCCACCACACCCTCTTTTCCCTCACTCTTCCCTGTCCCGTCTCTTTTCCCTGGATTCTCTCTTTCCCCCCGCTTGTCTCTTTTCCCTGTTTCCCCTTGCCTGTCTCTCTCACCTCTGTTCTCTCGGCGTTCATTTTTCCTGCTTTCACTCGCCTTCCTCTATTCCCTCCCTTTCCACCACACCCTCTTTTCCCTCTCTCTTCCCTGTCCTATCTCTTTTCCCTGGACTCTCTCTTTCCCCCCGCTTGTCTCTTCCCCCTCTTTCCCCTCTCCTGTGTCTGTCACCTCTCTTCACTCGGTGTCTCAATTTCCCACTTTCACTCGCCCCTCTCTTTTCCCTCTCATTCATCAACTCTCTCTTTTCACTGTCTCTTCCCAGTCGTGTCTCTTTTCCCTGGATAGTCTCTTTTCCCCGGCTTGTCTCTTTTCCCTGTTTCCCCTCGCCTGTCTCTCTCACCTCTGTTCTGTCGGCGTTCATTTTTCCTGCTTTCACTCGCCTTCCTCTATTCCCTCCCTTCCCTCCACTGCCTCTTTTCCCTCTCTCTTCCCTGTCCTGTCTCTTTTCCCTGGACTCTCTCTTTCCCCCCGCTTGTCTCTTCCCCCTCTTTCCCCTCTCCTGTGTCTGTCACCTCTCTTCACTCGGTGTCTCATTTTCCCGCTTTCACTCGCCCCTCTCTTTTCCCTCTCATTCCTCAACTTTCTCTTTTCACTGTCTCTTCCCAGTCGTGTCTCTTTTCCCTGGACACTTTCTTTTCCCTCTCTCTTCGCTGTCCTGTCTCTTTTCCCTGGACTCTCTCTTTTCCCCCGCTTGCCTCTTTTCCCTGTTTCCCCTCGCCTGTCTCTCTCACCTCTGTTCTCTCGGCGTTCATTTTTCCCGCTTCCACTCGCCTTCCTCTATTCCCTCCCTTTCCTCCACTCCCTCTTTTCCCTCTCTCTTCCCTGTCCTGTCTCTTTTCCCTGGGCTCTCTCTTTCCCCCCGCTTGTCTCTTCCCCCTCTTTCCCCTCTCCTGTGTCTGTCACCTCTCTTCACTCGGTGTCTCATTTTCCCGCTTTCACTCGCCCCTCTCTTTTCCCTCTCATTCCTCAACTCTCTCTTTTCACTGTCTCTTCCCAGTCGTGTCTCTTTTCCCTGGATAGTCTCTTTTCCCCGGCTTGTCTCTTTTCCCTGTTTCCCCTCGCCTGTCTCTCTCACCTCTGTTCTGTCGGCGTTCATTTTTCCTGCTTTCACTCGCCTTCCTCTATTCCCTCCCTTCCCTCCACTCCCTCATTTCCCTCTCTCTTCCCTGTCCTGTCTCTTTTCCCTGGCCTCTCTCTTTTCCCCCGACTCTCTCTTTTCCCCCGCTTGTCTCTTCCCCCTCTTTCCCCTCTCCTGTGTCTGTCACCTCTCTTCACTCGGTGTCTCATTTTCCCGCTTTCACTCGCCCCTCTCTTTTCCCTCTCATTCCTCAACTCTCTCTTTTCACTGTCTCTTCCCAGTCGTGTCTCTTTTTCCCTGGACTCTCTCTTTTCCCTCTTCCCCCCTCTGTGTCTCTTTCCCCTCTTTCCCCTCTCCTGTGTCTGTCACCTCTCTTCTCTCGGTGTCTAATTTTCCCGCTTTCACTCGCCTCTCTCTTCCCCCTCTCATTCCTCAACTCTCTCTTTTCCCTTGCCTGGCACTTTTCCCTCTTTTCGCTATTCTCCATGAAATCTTCCCTCTTTGCCCTCACCAGTCACTTTCCCCTGCTTTCCCTCACCTCCCTCTTTTCCACCTTTTGCCTCGCTTGTCTCTTTTCCCTGTTTCCCCTCGCCTGCCTCTCTCACCTCTCTTCCCTCGGCGTTCATTTTTCCCGCTTTCACTCGCATTCCTCTATTCCCTCCCTTCCCTCCTCTCTCTCTTTTACCCCTATCGTCCCGGCCGTGTCTCTTTTCCCAGGACTCTCTCTTTTCCCTCTTCCCCCCTCTGTATCTCTTTCCCCTCTTTCCCCTCTCCTTTGTCTGTCACCTCTCTTCACTCGGTGTCTAATTCTCCCGCTTTCACTCGCCTCTCTCTTTCCCCTCTCATTCCTCAACTCTCTCTTTTCACTCTCTCTTCCCAGTCGTGTCTCTTTTTCCCTGGACTCTCTCTTTTCCCTCTTCCCCCCTCTGTGTCTCTTTCCCCTCTTTCCCCTCTCCTGTGTCTGTCACCTCTCTTCTCTCGGTGTCTAATTTTCCCGCTTTCACTCGCCTCTCTCTTCCCCCTCTCATTCCTCAACTCTCTCTTTTCCCTTGCCTGGCACTTTTCCCTCTTTTCGCTATTCTCCATGAAATCTTCCCTCTTTGCCCTCACCAGTCACTTTCCCCTGCTTTCCCTCACCTCCCTCTTTTCCACCTTTTGCCTCGCTTGTCTCTTTTCCCTGTTTCCCCTCGCCTGCCTCTCTCACCTCTCTTCCCTCGTCCTTCATTTTTCCCGCTTTCACTCGCATTCCTCTATTCCCTCCCTTCCCTCCTCTCTCTCTTTTACCCCTATCTTCCCGGCCGTGTCTCTTTTCCCTGGACTCTCTCTTTTCCCTCTTCCCCCCTCTGTGTCTCTTTCCCCTCTTTCCCCTCTCCTTTGTCTGTCACCTCTCTGCACTCGGTGTCCAATTTTCCCGCTTTCGCTCGCCTCTCTCTTTTCCCTCTCATTCCTCAACTCTCTCTTTTCACTCTCTCTTCCCAGTCGTGTCTCTTTTTCCCTGGACTCTCTCTTTTCCCTCTTCACCCCTCTGTGTCTCTTTCCCCTCTTTCCCCTCTCCTGTGTCTGTCACCTCTCTTCACTCGGTGTCCAATTTTCCCGCTTTCGCTCGCCTCTCTCTTTTCCCTCTCATTCATCAACTCTCTCTTTTATCTCTCTCTTCCCAGTCGTGTCTCTTTTTCCCTGGACTCTCTCTTTTCCCCGGCTTGTCTCTTTCCCCTCTTTCCCCTCTCCTGTGTCTGTCACCTCTCTTCTCTCGGTGTCCAAGTTTCCCACTTTCACTCCCCTCTCTCTTTCCCCTCTCATTCCTCAACTCTCTCTTTTCCCTTGCCTGTCACTTTTCCCTCTTTTGCCTATTCTCCATGAAATCTTCCCTCTTTGCCCTCACCAGTCACTTTCCCCTGCTTTCCCTCACCTCCCTCTTTTCCACCTTTTGCCTCGCTTGTCTCTTTTCCCTGTTTCCCCTCGCCTGCCTCTCTCACCTCTCTTCCCTCGGCGTTCATTTTTCCTGCTTTCACTCGCATTCCTCTATTCCCTCCCTTCCCTCCTCTCTCTCTTTTACCCCTATCTTCCCAGTCGTGTCTCTTTTTCCCTGGACCCTCTCTTTTCACTCTTTTCCCCTCTGTGTCTCTTTCCCCTCTTTCCCCTCTCCTGTGTCTGTCACCTCTCTTCTCTCGGTGTCCAAGTTTCCCACTTTCACTCGCCTCTCTCTTCCCCCTCTCATTCCTCAACTGTCTCTTTTCCCTTGCCTGTCACTTTTCCCTCTTTTGTCTATTCTCCATGAAATCTTCCCTCTTTGCCCTCACCAGTCACCTTCCCCGGCTTTCCCTCATTTCCCTCTTTTCCACCTTTTGCCTCGCTTGTCTCTTTTCCCTGTTTCCCCTTGCCTGCCTCTCTCACCTCTCTCCCCTCGGCGTTCAATTTTCCCGCTTTCTCTCGCATTCCTCTATTCCCTCCCTTCCCTCCTCTCTCTCTTTTACCTCTCTCTTCCCGGTCGTGTGTCTTTTCCCTCGACTCTCTCTTTTCCCTCTTCACCCCATCTGTGTCTCTTTCCCCTCTCCTGTGTCTGTCACCTCTCTTCACTCGGTGTCTAATTTTCCCGCTTTCACTCGCCTCTCTCTTCCCCCTCTCATTCCTCAACTCTCTCTTTTCCCTTGCCTGTCACTTTTCCCTCTTTTGCCTATTCTCCATGAAATCTTCCCTCTTTGCCCTCACCAGTCACTTTCCCCTGCTTTCCCTCACCTCCCTCTTTTCCACCTTTTGCCTCGCTTGTCTCTTTTCCCTGTTTCCCCTCGCCTGCCTCTCTCACCTCTCTTCCCTCGGCGATCATTTTTCCCGGTTTCACTCGCATTCCTCTATTCCCTCCCTTCCCTCCTCTCTCTCTTTTACCCCTCTCTTCCCGGTCGTGTCTCTTTTCCCTGGGCTCTCTCTTTTCCCCGGCTTGTCTCTTTCCCCTCTTTCCCCTCTCCTGTGTCTTTCACCTCTCTTCACTCGGTGTCCAATTTTCCCACTTTCACTCGCCTCTCTCTTCCCCCTCTCATTCCTAAACTCTCTCTTTTCCCTTGCCTGTCACTTTTCCCTCTTTTGCCTATTCTCCATGAAATCTTCCCTCTTTGCCCTCACCAGTCACCTTCCCCGGCTTTCCCTCATTTCCCTCTTTTCCACCTTTTGCCTCGCTTGTCTCTTTTCCCTGTTTCCCCTTGCCTGCCTCTCTCACCTCTCTCCCCTCGGCGTTCAATTTTCCCGCTTTCTCTCGCATTCCTCTATTCCCTCCCTTCCCTCCTCTCTCTCTTTTACCTCTCTCTTCCCGGTCGTGTGTCTTTTCCCTCGACTCTCTCTTTTCCCTCTTCCCCCCATCTGTGTCTCTTTCCCCTCTTTCCCCTCTCCTGTGTCTGTCACCTCTCTTCACTCGGTGTCTAATTTTCCCGCTTTCACTCGCCTCTCTCTTCCCCCTCTCATTCCTCAACTCTCTCTTTTCACTCTCTCTTCCCAGTCGTGTCTCTTTTTCCCTGGACTCTCTCTTTTCCCTCTTCACCCCCCTGTGTCTCTTTCCCCTCTTTCCCCTCTCCTGTGTCTGTCACCTCTCTTCTCTCGGTGTCCAAGTTTCCCACTTTCACTCGCCTCTCTCTTCCCCCTCTCATTCCTCAACTCTCTCTTTTCCCTTGCCTGTCACTTTGCCCTCTTTTGCCTATTCTCCATGAAATCTTCCCTCTTTGCCCTCACCAGTCACTTTCCCCTGCTTTCCCTCACCTCCCTCTTTTCCACCTTTTGCCTCGCTTGTCTCTTTTCCCTGTTTCCCCTCGCCTGCCTCTCTCACCTCTCTTCCCTCGGCGTTCATTTTTCCCGCTTTCACTCGCATTCCTCTATTCCCTCCCTTCCCTCCTCTCTCTCTTTTACCCCTATCTTCCCAGTCGTGTCTCTTTTTCCCTGGACCCTCTCTTTTCACTCTCTTCCCCTCTGTGTCTCTTTCCCCTCTTTCCCCTCTCCTGTGTCTGTCACCTCTCTTCTCTCGGTGTCCAAGTTTCCCACTTTCACTCGCCTCTCTCTTTCCCCTCTCATTCCTCAACTCTCTCTTTTCCCTTGCCTGTCACTTTTCCCTCTTTTGCCTATTCTCCATGAAATCTTCCCTCTTTGCCCTCACCAGTCACTTTCCCCTGCTTTCCCTCACCTCCCTCTTTTCCACCTTTTGCCTCGCTTGTCTCTTTTCCCTGTTTCCCCTCGCCTGCCTCTCTCACCTCTCTTCCCTCGGCCTTCATTTTTCCTGCTTTCACTCGCATTCCTCTATTCCCTCCCTTCCCTCCTCTCTCTCTTTTACCTCTCTCTTCCCGGTCGTGTGTCTTTTCCCTCGACTCTCTCTTTTCCCTCTTCACCCCTCTGTGTCTCTTTCCCCTCTTTCCCCTCTCCTGTGTCTGTCACCTCTCTGCACTCGGTGTCCAATTTTCCCGCTTTCACTCGCCTCTCTCTTTCCCCTCTCATTCCTCAACTCTCTCTTTTCCCTTGCCTGTCACTTTTCCGTCTTTTGCCTGTTCTCCATGAAATCTTCCCTCTTTGCCCTCACCAGTCACTTTCCCCTGCTTTCCCTCATTTCCCTCTTTTCCACCTTTTGCTTCGCTTGTCTCTTTTCCCTGTTTCCCCTCGCCTGCCTCTCTCACCTCTCTTCCCTCAGCGTTCATTTTTCCCGCTTTCACTCGCATTCCTCTATTCCCTCCCTTCCCTCCTCTCTCTCTTTTACCCCTATCGTCCCGGCCGTGTCTCTTTTCCCAGGACTCTCTCTTTTCCCTCTTCCCCCCTCTGTATCTCTTTCCCCTCTTTCCCCTCTCCTTTGTCTGTCACCTCTCTTCACTTGGTGTCTAATTCTCCCGCTTTCACTCGCCTCTCTCTTTCCCCTCTCATTCCTCAACTCTCTCTTTTCACTCTCTCTTCCCAGTCGTGTCTCTTTTTCCCTGGACTCTCTCTTTTCCCTCTTCCCCCCTCTGTGTCTCTTTCCCCTCTTTCCCCTCTCCTGTGTCTGTCACCTCTCTTCTCTCGGTGTCCAAGTTTCCCACTTTCACTCGCCTCCTCTTCCCCCTCTCATTCCTCAACTCTCTCTTTTCCCTTGCCTGTCACTTTCCCCTCTTTTGCCTGTTCTCCATGAAATCTTCCCTCTTTGCCCTCACCAGTCACTTTCCCCTGCTTTCCCTCACCTCCCTCTTTTCCAGCTTTTGCCTCGCTTGTCTCTTTTCCCTGTTTCCCCTCGCCTGCCTCTCTCACCTCTCTTCCCTCGGCCTTCATTTTTCCTGCTTTCACTCGCATTCCTCTATTCCCTCCCTTCCCTCCTCTCTCTCTTTTACCTCTCTCTTCCCGGTCGTGTGTCTTTTCCCTCGACTCTCTCTTTTCCCTCTTCACCCCTCTGTGTCTCTTTCCCCTCTTTCCCCTCTCCTGTGTCTGTCACCTCTCTGCACTCGGTGTCCAATTTTCCCGCTTTCACTCGCCTCTCTCTTTCCCCTCTCATTCCTCAACTCTCTCTTTTCCCTTGCCTGTCACTTTTCCCTCTTTTGCCTGTTCTCCATGAAATCTTCCCTCTTTGCCCTCACCAGTCACTTTCCCCGGCTTTCCCTCACCTCCCTCTTTTCCAGCTTTTGCCTCGCTTGTCTCTTTTCCCTGTTTCCCCTCGCCTGCCTCTCTCACCTCTCTTCCCTCGGCCTTCATTTTTCCCGCTTTCACTCGCATTCCTCTATTCCCTCCCTTCCCTCCTCTCTCTGTCTTACCCTTCTCTTCCCGGTCGTGTCTCTTTTCCCTGGACTCTCTCTTTTCCCTCTTTCCCCCTCTGTGTCTCTTTCCCCCTCTTTCCCCTCTCCTGTGTCTGTCACCTCTCTTCACTCGGTGTCCAATTTTCCCGCTTTCGCTCGCCTCTCTCTTTTCCCTCTCATTCATCAACTCTCTCTCTCTTACCTCTCTCTTCCCAGTCGTGTCTCTTTTCCCTGGACTCTCTCTTTTCCCCGGCTTGTCTCTTTCCCCTCTTTCCCCTCTCCTGTGTCTGTCACCTCTCTTCTCTCGGTGTCCAATTTTCCCGGTTTCACTCGCCTCTCTCTTTCCCCTCTCATTCCTCAACTGTCTCTTTTCCCTTGCCTGTCACTTTTCCCTCTTTTGCCTGTTCTCCATGAAATCTTCCCTCTTTGCCCTCACCAGTCACTTTCCCCTGGTTTCCCTCACCTCCCTCTTTTCCACCTTTTGCTTCGCTTGTCTCTTTTCCCTGTTTTCCCTCGCCTGCCTCTCTCACCTCTCTTCCCTCAGCGTTCATTTTTCCCGCTTTCACTCGCATTCCTCTATTCCCTCCCTTCCCTCCTCTCTCTCTTTTACCCCTATCGTCCCGGCCGTGTCTCTTTTCCCAGGACTCTCTCTTTTCCCTCTTCCCCCCTCTGTATCTCTTTCCCCTCTTTCCCCTCTCCTTTGTCTGTCACCTCTCTTCACTCGGTGTCTAATTTTCCCGCTTTCACTCGCCTCTCTCTTCCCCCTCTCATTCCTCAACTCTCTCTTTTCCCTTGCCTGTCACTTTTCCCTCTTTTGCCTGTTCTCCATGAAATCTTCCCTCTTTGCCCTCACCAGTCACTTTCCACTGCTTTCCCTCATTTCCCTCTTTTCCACATTTTGCCCTGCTTGTCTCTTTTCCCTGTTTCACCTTGCCTGCCTCTCTCAGCTCTCTTCCCTCGGCGTTCATTTTTCCCGCTTTCACTCGCATTCCTCTATTCCCTCCCTTCCCTCCTCTCTCTCTTTTACCTCTCTCTTCCCGGTCGTGTGTCTTATTCCCTGGACTCTCTCTTTTCCCTCTTCCCCCCTCTGTGTCTCTTTCCCCTCTTTCCCCTCTCCTGTGTCTGTCACCTCTCTTCTCTCGGTGTCTAATTTTCCCGCTTTCACTCGCCTCTCTCTTCCCCCTCTCATTCCTCAACTCTCTCTTTTCCCTTGCCTGGCACTTTTCCCTCTTTTCGCTATTCTCCATGAAATCTTCCCTCTTTGCCCTCACCAGTCACTTTCCCCTGCTTTCCCTCACCTCCCTCTTTTCCACCTTTTGCCTCGCTTGTCTCTTTTCCCTGTTTCCCCTCGCCTGCCTCTCTCACCTCTCTTCCCTCGGCCTTCATTTTTCCCGCTTTCACTCGCATTCCTCTATTCCCTCCCTTCCCTCCTCTCTCTCTTTTACCCCTATCTTCCCGGCCGTGTCTCTTTTCCCTGGACTCTCTCTTTTCCCTCTTCCCCCCTCTGTGTCTCTTTCCCCTCTTTCCCCTCTCCTTTGTCTGTCACCTCTCTTCACTCGGTGTCCAATTTTCCCGCTTTCGCTCGCCTCTCTCTTTTCCCTCTCATTCCTCAACTCTCTCTTTTACCTCTCTCTTCCCAGTCGTGTCTCTTTTTCCCTGGACTCTCTCTTTTCCCTCTTCACCCCTCTGTGTCTCTTTCCCCTCTTTCCCCTCTCCTGTGTCTGTCACCTCTCTTCACTCGGTGTCCAATTTTCCCGCTTTCGCTCGCCTCTCTCTTTTCCCTCTCATTCATCAACTCTCTCTTTTATCTCTCTCTTCCCAGTCGTGTCTCTTTTTCCCTGGACTCTCTCTTTTCCCCGGCTTGTCTCTTTCCCCTCTTTCCCCTCTCCTGTGTCTGTCACCTCTCTTCTCTCGGTGTCCAAGTTTCCCACTTTCACTCCCCTCTCTCTTCCCCCTCTCATTCCTCAACTCTCTCTTTTCCCTTGCCTGTCACTTTTCCCTCTTTTGCCTATTCTCCATGAAATCTTCCCTCTTTGCCCTCACCAGTCACTTTCCCCTGCTTTCCCTCACCTCCCTCTTTTCCACCTTTTGCCTCGCTTGTCTCTTTTCCCTGTTTCCCCTCGCCTGCCTCTCTCACCTCTCTTCCCTCGGCGTTCATTTTTCCCGCTTTCACTCGCATTCCTCTATTCCCTCCCTTCCCTCCTCTCTCTCTTTTACCCCTATCGTCCCGGCCGTGTCTCTTTTCCCAGGACTCTCTCTTTTCCCTCTTCCCCCCTCTGTATGTCTTTCCCCTCTTTCCCCTCTCCTTTGTCTGTCACCTCTCTTCACTCGGTGTCTAATTCTCCCGCTTTCACTCGCCTCTCTCTTTCCCCTCTCATTCCTCAACTCTCTCTTTTCACTCTCTCTTCCCAGTCGTGTCTCTTTTTCCCTGGACTCTCTCTTTTCCCTCTTCCCCCCTCTGTGTCTCTTTCCCCTCTTTCCCCTCTCCTGTGTCTGTCACCTCTCTTCTCTCGGTGTCCAAGTTTCCCACTTTCACTTCCCTCTCTCTTTCCCCTCTCATTCCTCAACTCTCTCTTTTCCCTTGCCTGTCACTTTTCCCTCTTTTGCCTATTCTCCATGAAATCTTCCCTCTTTGCCCTCACCAGTCACTTTCCCCTGCTTTCCCTCACCTCCCTCTTTTCCACCTTTTGCCTCGCTTGTCTCTTTTCCCTGTTTCCCCTCGCCTGCCTCTCTCACCTCTCTTCCCTCGGCGTTCATTTTTCCCGCTTTCACTCGCATTCCTCTATTCCCTCCCTTCCCTCCTCTCTCTCTTTTACCCCTATCTTCCCAGTCGTGTCTCTTTTTCCCTGGACCCTCTCTTTTCACTCTCTTCCCCTCTGTGTCTCTTTCCCCTCTTTCCCCTCTCCTGTGTCTGTCACCTCTCTTCTCTCGGTGTCCAAGTTTCCCACTTTCACTCGCCTCTCTCTTTCCCCTCTCATTCCTCAACTCTCTCTTTTCCCTTGCCTGTCACTTTTCCCTCTTTTGCCTATTCTCCATGAAATCTTCCCTCTTTGCCCTCACCAGTCACTTTCCCCTGCTTTCCCTCACCTCCCTCTTTTCCACCTTTTGCCTCGCTTGTCTCTTTTCCCTGTTTCCCCTCGCCTGCCTCTCTCACCTCTCTTCCCTCGGCGTTCATTTTTCCCGCTTTCACTCGCATTCCTCTATTCCCTCCCTTCCCTCCTCTCTCTCTTTTACCCCTATCTTCCCAGTCGTGTCTCTTTTTCCCTGGACCCTCTCTTTTCCCTCTTCACCCCTCTGTGTCTCTTTCCCCTCTTTCCCCTCTCCTGTGTCTGTCACCTCTCTGCACTCGGTGTCCAATTTTCCCGCTTTCACTCGCCTCTCTCTTTCCCCTCTCATTCATCAACTCTCTCTTTTCACTCTCTCTTCCCAGTCGTGTCTCTTTTTCCCTGGACTCTCTCTTTTCCCCGGCTTGTCTCTTTCCCCTCTTTCCCCTCTCCTGTATCTGTCACCTCTCTTCACTCGGTGTCCAATTTTCCCACTTTCACTCGCCTCTCTCTTTCCCCTCTCATTCATCAACTCTCTCCTTTCACTCTCTCTTCCCAGTCGTGTCTCTTTTTCCCTGGACCCTCCCTTTTCACTCTTTTCCCCTCTGTGTCTCTTTCCCCTCTTTCCCCTCTCCTGTGTCTGTCACCTCTCTTCACTCGGTGTCTAATTTTCCCGCTTTCACTCGCCTCTCTCTTCCCCCTCTCATTCCTCAACTCTTTCTTTTCCCTTGCCTGTCACTTTCCCCTCTTTTGCCTGTTCTCCATGAAATCTTCCCTTTTTGCACTCACCAGTCACTTTCCCCTGCTTTCCCTCACCTCCCTCTTTTCCACCTTTTGCCTCGCTTGTCTCTTTTCCCTGTTTCCCCTCGCCTGCCTCTCTCACCTCTCTCCCCTCGGCGTTCATTTTTCCCGCTTTCTCTCGCATTCCACTATTCCCTCCCTTCCCTCCTCTCTCTCTTTTACCCCTCTCTTCCCGGTCGTGTCTCTTTTGCCTGGCCTCTCTCTTTTCCCCGGCTTGTCTCTTTCCCCTCTTTCCCCTCTCCTGTGTCTTTCACCTCTCTTCACTCGGTGTCCAATTTTCCCACTTTCACTCGCCTCTCTCTTTCCCCTCTCATTCCTCAACTCTCTCTTTTCACTCTCTCTTCCCAGTCGTGTCTCTTTTTCCCTGGACTCTCTCTTTTCCCTCTTCCCCCCTCTGTGTCTCTTTCCCCTCTTTCCCCTCTCCTGTGTCTGTCACCTCTCTTCTCTCGGTGTCCAATTTTCCTGCTTTCACCCGCCTCTCTCTTTTCCTTCTCGTTCCTCAACTCTCTCTTTTCCCTTGCCTGTCACTTTTCCCTCTTTTGCCTATTCTCCATGAAATCTTCCCTCTTTGCCCTCACCAGTCACTTTCCCCTGCTTTCCCTCACCTCCCTCTTTTCCCCCTTTTGCCTCGCTTGTCTCTTTTCCCTGTTTCCCCTCGCCTGCCTCTCTCACCTCTCTTCCCTCGGCGTTCATTTTTCCCGCTTTCACTCGCATTCCTCTATTCCCTCCCTTCCCTCCTCTCTCTCTTTTACCCCTCTCTTCCCGGTCGTGTCTCTTTTCCCTGGACTCTCTCTTTTCCCTCTTCCCCCCTCTGTATCTCTTTCCCCTCTTTCCCCTCTCCTTTGTCTGTCACCTCTCTTCACTCGGTGTCCACTTTTCCCGCTTTCACTCGCCTCTCTCTTTCCCCTCTCATTCATCAACCCTGTCTTTTCACTCTCTCTTCCCAGTCGTGTCTCTTTTTCCCTGGACTCTCTCTTTTCCCTCTTCCCCCCTCTGTGTCTCTTTCCCCTCTTTCCCCTCTCCTGTGTCTGTCACCTCTCTTCTCTCGGTGTCCAAGTTTCCCACTTTCACTCGCCTCCTCTTCCCCCTCTCATTCCTCAACTCTCTCTTTTCCCTTGCCTGTCACTTTCCCCTCTTTTGCCTGTTCTCCATGAAATCTTCCCTCTTTGCCCTCACCAGTCACTTTCCCCTGCTTTCCCTCACCTCCCTCTTTTCCAGCTTTTGCCTCGCTTGTCTCTTTTCCCTGTTTCCCCTCGCCTGCCTCTCTCACCTCTCTTCCCTCGGCCTTCATTTTTCCTGCTTTCACTCGCATTCCTCTATTCCCTCCCTTCCCTCCTCTCTCTCTTTTACCTCTCTCTTCCCGGTCGTGTGTCTTTTCCCTCGACTCTCTCTTTTCCCTCTTCACCCCTCTGTGTCTCTTTCCCCTCTTTCCCCTCTCCTGTGTCTGTCACCTCTCTGCACTCGGTGTCCAATTTTCCCGCTTTCACTCGCCTCTCTCTTTCCCCTCTCATTCCTCAACTCTCTCTTTTCCCTTGCCTGTCACTTTTCCCTCTTTTGCCTGTTCTCCATGAAATCTTCCCTCTTTGCCCTCACCAGTCACTTTCCCCGGCTTTCCCTCACCTCCCTCTTTTCCAGCTTTTGCCTCGCTTGTCTCTTTTCCCTGTTTCCCCTCGCCTGCCTCTCTCACCTCTCTTCCCTCGGCCTTCATTTTTCCCGCTTTCACTCGCATTCCTCTATTCCCTCCCTTCCCTCCTCTCTCTGTCTTACCCTTCTCTTCCCGGTCGTGTCTCTTTTCCCTGCACTCTCTCTTTTCCCTTTTTCCCCCTCTGTGTCTCTTTCCCCCTCTTTCCCCTCTCCTGTGTCTGTCACCTCTCTTCACTCGGTGTCCAATTTTCCCGCTTTCGCTCGCCTCTCTCTTTTCCCTCTCATTCATCAACTCTCTCTCTCTCACCTCTCTCTTCCCAGTCGTGTCTCTTTTCCCTGGACTCTCTCTTTTCCCCGGCTTGTCTCTTTCCCCTCTTTCCCCTCTCCTGTATCTGTCACCTCTCTTCACTCGGTGTCTAATTTTCCAACTTTCACTCCCCTCTCTCTTTCCCCTCTCATTCCTCAACTCTCTCTTTTCCCTTGCCTGTCACTTTTCCCTCTTTTGCCTATTCTCCATGAAATCTTCCCTTTTTGCACTCACCAGTCACCTTCCCCGGCTTTCCCTCTCCTCCCTCTTTTCCACCTTTTGCCTCGCTTGTCTCTTTTCCCTGTTTCCCCTCGCCTGCCTCTCTCACCTCTCTTCCCTCGGCGTTCATTTTTCCCGCTTTCACTCGCATTCCTCTATTCCCTCCCTTCCCTCCTCTCTCTCTTTTACCCCTATCTTCCCAGTCGTGTCTCTTTTCCCTGGACTCTCTCTTTTCCCTCTTCCCCCCTCTGTGACTCTTTCCCCTCTTTCCCCTCTCCTTTGTCTGTCACCTCTGTTCACTCGGTGTCTAATTCTCCCGCTTTCACTCGCCTCTCTCTTTTCCCTCTCATTCCTCAACTCTCTCTCTTCACTCTCTCTTCCCAGTCGTGTCTCTTTTTCCCTGGACTCTCTCTTTTCCCTCTTCACCCCTCTGTGTCTCTTTCCCCTCTTTCCCCTCTCCTGTGTCTGTCACCTCTCTGCTCTCGGTGTCCAATTTTCCCGCTTTCACTCGCCTCTCTCTTTCCCCTCTCATTCATCAACTCTCTCTTTTCACTCTCTTATCCCATTCGTGTCTCTTTTTCCCTGGCCCTCTCTTTTCACTCTTTTCCCCTCTGTGTCTCTTTCCCCTCTTTCCCCTCTCCTGTGTCTGTCACCTCTCTTCTCTCGGTGTCCAAGTTTCCCACTTTCACTCGCCTCTCTCTTGCCCCTCTCATTCCTCAACTGTCTCTTTTCCCTTACCTGTCACTTCTCCCTCTTTTGCCTGTTCTCCATGAAATCTTCCCTCTTTGCCCTCACCAGTCACTTTCCCCGGCTTTCCCTCACCTCCCTCTTTTCCACCTTTTGCCTCGCTTGTCTCTTTTCCCTGTTTCCCCTCGCCTGCCTCTCTCACCTCTCTTCCCTCGGCGTTCATTTTTCCCGCTTTCACTCGCATTCCTCTATTCCCTCCCTTCCCTCCTCTCTCTCTTTTACCCCTATCTTCCCGGTCGTGTGTCTTTTCCCTCGACTCTCTCTTTTCCCTCTTCCCCCCATCTGTGTCTCTTTCCCCTCTTTCCCCTCTCCTGTGTCTGTCACCTCTCTTCACTCGGTGTCCAATTTTCCCACTTTCACTCGCCTCTCTCTTCCCCCTCTCATTCCTCAACTCTCTCTTTTCCCTTGCCTGTCACTTTCCCCTCTTTTGCCTATTCTCCATGAAATCTTCCCTTTTTGCACTCACCAGTCACCTTCCCCGGCTTTCCCTCTCCTCCCTCTTTTCCACCTTTTGCCTCGCTTGTCTCTTTTCACTGTTTCCCCTCGCCTGCCTCTCTCACCTCTCTCCCCTCGGCGTTCATTTTTCCCACTTTCACTCGCATTCCTCTATTCCCTCCCTTCCCTCCTCTCTCTCTTTTAACTCTCTCTTCCCGGTCGTGTCTCTTTTCCCTGGACTCTCTCTTTTCCCTCTTTTCCCCTCTGTGTCTCTTTCCCCTCTTTCCTCTCTCCTGTGTCTGTCACCTCTCTTCACTCGCTGTCCAATTTTCCCGCTTTCACTCGCCTCTCTCTTTTCCCTCTCATTCCTCAACTCTCTCTTTTCACTCTCTCTTCCCAGTCGTGTCTCTTTTTCCCTGGACCCTCTCTTTTCACTCTTTTCCCCTCTGTGTCTCTTTCCCCTCTTTCCCCTCTCCTATGTCTGTCAGCTCTCTTCTCTCGGTGTCCAATTTCCCCGCTTTCAGTCGCCTCTCTCTTTCCCCTCTCATTCCTCAACTCTCTCTTTTCCCTTGCCTGTCACTTTTCCCTCTTTTGCCTGTTCTCCATGAAATCTTCCCTCTTTGCCCTCACCAGTCACCTTCCCCGGCTTTCCCTCACCTCCCTCTTTTCCAGCTTTTGCCTCGCTTGTCTCTTTTCCCTGTTTCCCCTCGCCTGCCTCTCTCACCTCTCTCCCCTCGCCGTTCATTTTTCCCGCTTTCTCTCGCATTCCACTGTTCCCTCCCTTCCCTCCTCTCTCTCTTTTACCCCTCTCTTCCCGGTCGTGTCTATTTTCCCTCGACTCTCTCTTTTCCCCGGCTTGTCTCTTTCCCCTCTTGCCCCTCTCCTGTATCTGTCACCTCTCTTCACTCGGTGTCTAATTTTCCCGTTTTCACTCGCCTCTCTCTTCCCCCTCTCATTCCTCAACTCTCTCTTTTCCCTTGCCTGTCACTTTTCCCTCTTTTGCCTGTTCTCCATGAAATCTTCCCTCTTTGCCCTCACCAGTCACTTTCCCCTGCTTTCCCTCATTTCCCTCTTTTCCACCTTTTGCTTCGCTTGTCTCTTTTCCCTGTTTCCCCTTGCCTGCCTCTCTCACCTCTCTCCCCTCGGCGTTCATTTTTCCCGCTTTCACTCGCCTTCCTCTCTTCCCTCCCTTTCCTCCACTCCCTCTTTTCCCTCTCTCTTCCCTGTCCCGTCTCTTTTCCCTGGACTCTCTCTTTTCCCCCGCTTGTCTCTTCCCCCTCTTTCCCCTCTCCTGTGTCTGTCACCTCTCTTCACTCGGTGTCTCATTTTCCCGCTTTCACTCGCCCCTCTCTTTTCCCTCTCATTACTCAACTCTCTCTTTTCACTGTCTCTTCCCAGTCGTGTCTCTGTTCCCTGGACACTTTCTTTTCCCTCTTTCCCCCTGCTTGTCTCTTCCCCCTCTTTCCCCTCTCCTGTGTCTGTCACCTCTCTTCACTCGGTGTCTCATTTTCCCACATTCACTCGCCTCTCTCTTTTCTGTCTCATTCCTCTTCTCTCTCTTTTCACTCTCTCTTACCTGTCCTGTCTCTTTTCCCTGGACACTTTCTTTTCCCTCTTTCCCACTGCTTGTCTCTTTCCCCTATTTCCCCTCTCCTGTGTCTGTCACCTCTCTTCACTCGGTGTCTAATTTTCCCCCTTTCTCTCGCCTCTCTCTTTTCCTTCTCGTTCCTCACCTCTCTCTTTACCCTTGCCTGTCGCTTTTCCCTCTTTGGCCTATTCTCCATGAACTCTTCCCTCTTTACCCTCACCAGTCACTTTCCCCTGCTTTCCCTCAACTCCCTCTTTTCCAACTTTTCCCGCGCTTGTCTCTTTTCCCTGTTTCCCATCGCCTGTCTCTCTCACCTCTGTTCTCTCGGCGTTCATTTTTCCCGCTTTCACTCGCCTTCCTCTATTCCCTCCCTTTCCTCCACTCCCTCTTTTCCCTCTCTCTTCCCTGTCCCGTCTCTTTTCCCTGGGCTGTCTCTTTACCTCCGCTTGTCTCTTCCCCCTCTTTCCCCTCTCCTGTGTCTGTCACCTCTCTTCACTCGGTGTCTCATTTTCCCGCTTTCACTCGCCCCTCTCTTTTCCCTCTCATTCATCAGCTCTCTCTTTTCACTGTCTTCCCAGTCGTGTCTCTTTTCCCTGGACACATTCTTTTCCCTCTCTCTTCCCTGTCCTGTCTCTTTTCCCTGGGCTCTCTCTTTTCCCCCGCTTGTCTCTTCCCCGTCTTTCCCCTCTGCTGTGTCTGTCACCTCTCTTCACTCGGTGTCTCATTTTCCCACTTTCACTCGCCTCTCTCTTTTCTGTCTCATTCCTCTTCTCTCTCTTTTCACTCTCTCTTCCCTGTCCTGTTTCTTTTCCCTGGACACTTTCTTTTCCCTCTTTCCCACTGCTTGTCTCTTTCCCCTCTTTCCCCTCTCCTGTGTCTGTCACCTCTCTTCACTCGGTGTGTAAATTTCCCACCTTCAGTCGCCCCGCTCTTCTCTCTCTCACTCATAAACTCCCTGTTTTCACTCTCTCCTCCCTGTCCTGTCTCTTTTCCCTGGACTCTCTCTTTACCCCCGCTTGTCTCTTTCCCCTCTTTCCCCTCTCCTGTGTTTGTCACCTCTCTTCACTCGGTGTCTCATTTTCCCGCTTTCACTCGCCCCTCTCGTTTCCCTCTCATTACTCAACTCTCTCTTTTCACTGTCTCTTCCCAGTCGTGTCTCTTTTCCCTGGACACTTTCTATTCCCTCTCTCTTCCCTGTCCTGTCTCTTTTCCCTGGACTCTCTCTTTCCCCCCGCTTGTCTCTTTTCCCTGTTTCCCCTCGCCTGTCTCTCTCACCTCTGTTCTCTCGGCGTTCATTTTTCCCGCTTTCACTCGCCTTCCTCTATTCCCTCCCTTTCCTCCACTCCCTCTTTACCCTCTCTCTTCCCTGGCCTGTCTCTTTTCCCTGGACTCTCTCTTTTCCCCCGCTTGTCTCTTCCCCCTCTTTCCCCTCTCCTGTGTCTGTCACCTCTCTTCACTTGGTGTCTCATTTTCCCACATTCACTCGCCTCTCTCTTTTCTGTCTCATTCCTCTTCTCTCTCTCTTCACTCTCTCTTACCTGTCCTGTCTCTTTTCCCTGGACACTTTCTTTTCCCTCTTTCCCACTGCTTGTCTCTTTCCCCTATTTCCCCTCTCCTGTGTCTGTCACCTCTCTTCACTCGGTGTCTAATTTTCCCCCTTTCTCTCGCCTCTCTCTTTTCCTTCTCGTTCCTCACCTCTCTCTTTACACTTGCCTGTCGCTTTTCCCTCTTTTGCCTATTCTCCATGAACTCTTCCCTCTTTACCCTCACCAGTCACTTTCCCCTGCTTTCCCTCAACTCCCTCTTTTCCAACTTTTCCCTCGCTTGTCTCTTTTCCCTGTTTCCCCTCGCCTGTCTCTCTCACCTCTGTTCTCTCGGCGTTCATTTCCCCCTCTTTCACTCGCCTTCCTCTATTCCCTCCCTTTCCTCCACTCCCTCTTTTCCCTCTCTCTTCCCTGGCCTGTCTCTTCCCTGGACTCTCTCTATTCCCCCGCTTGTCTCTTCCCCCTCTTTCCCCTCTCTTTGTCTGTCACCTCTCTTCACTTGGTGTCTCATTTTCCCACTTTCACTCGCCTCTCTCGTTTCCCTCTCATTGTTCAACTCTCTCTCTTCACTCTCTCCTCCCTGTCCTGTCTCTTTTCCCTGGACTCTCTCTTTTCCCCCGCTTGTCTCTTTCCCTTCTTTCCCCTCTCCTGTGTCTGTCACTTCTCTTCATTCGGTGTCTCAATTTCCCACTTTCACTCGCCTCTCTCGTTTCCCTCTCATTCATCAACTCTCTCTTTTCACTGTCTCTTCCCAGTCGTGTCTCTGACCCTGGACACTTTCTTTTCCCTCTTTCCCCCTGCTTGTCTCTTCCCCCTCTTTCCCCTCTCCTGTGTCTGTCACCTCTCTTCACTCGGTGTCTCACTTTCCCACTTTATCTCGCCTCTCTCTTTTCTCTCTCATTCCTCTTCTCTCTCTATTCACTCTCTCTTCCCTGTCCCGTCTCTTTTCCCTGGATTCTCTCTTTCCCCCCGCTTGTCTCTTCCCCCTCTTTCCCCTCTCCTGTGTCTGTCACCTCTCTTCACTCGGTGTCTCAATTTCCCACTTTCACTCGCCCCTCTCTTTTCCCTCTCATTCATCAACTCTCTCTTTTCACTGTCTCTTCCCAGTCGTGTCTCTTTTCCCTGGATAGTCTCTTTTCCCCGGCTTGTCTCTTTTCCCTGTTTCCCCTCGCCTGTCTCTCTCACCTCTGTTCTCTCGGCGTTCATTTTTCCTGCTTTCACTCGCCTTCCTCTATTCCCTCCCTTTCCTCCACTCCCTCTTTTCCCTCTCTCTTCCCTGTCCCGTCTCTTTTCCCTGGGCTCTCTCTTTTCCCCCGCTTGTCTCTTCCCCCTCTTTCCCCTCTCCTGTGTCTGTCACCTCTCTTCACTCGGTGTCTCATTTTCCCGCTTTCACTCGCCCCTCTCTTTTCCCTCTCATTCCTCAACTCTCTCTTTTCACTGTCTCTTCCCAGTCGTGTCTCTTTTCCCTGGACACTTTCTTTTCCCTCTCTCTTCCCTGTCCTGCCTCTTTTCCCTGGGCTCTCTCTTTTCCCCCGCTTGCCTCTTTTCCCTGTTTCCCCTCGCCTGTCTCTCTCACCTCTCTTCACTTGGTGTCTCATTTTCCCACTTTCACTCGCCTCTCTCGTTTAACTCTCATTCATCAACTCTCTCTCTACACTCTCTCCTCCCTGTCCTGTCTGTTTTCCCTGGATACTCTCTTTTCCCCGGCTTGTCTCTTTCCCTTCTTTCCCCTCTCCTGTATCTGTCACCTCTCTTCACTCGGTGTGTAAATTTCCCACCTTCACTCGCCCCTCTCTTTTCTCTCTCACTCATCAACTCCCTCTTTTCACTCTCTCCTCCCTGTCCTGTCGCTTTTCCCTGGACTCTCTCTTTCCCCCCGCTTGTCTCTTTTCCCTGTTTCCCCTCGCCTGTCTCTCTCACATCTGTTCTCTCAGCGTTCATTTTTCCCGCTTCCACTCGCCTTCCTCTATTCCCTCCCTTCCCTCCACTCCCTCTTTTACCTCTCTATTCCCTGTCCTGTCTCTTTTCCCTGGACTCTCTCTTTTCCCCCGCTTGTCTCTTTTCCCTGTTTCCCCTCGCCTGTCTCTCTCACATCTGTTCTCTCAGCGTTCATTATTCCCGCTTTCACTCGCCTTCCTCTATTCCCTCCCTTTCCTCCACTCCCTCTTTTCCCTCTCTCTTCCCTGTCCTGTCTCTTTTCCCTGGACTCTCTCTTTCCCCCCGCTTGTCTCTTCCCCCTCTTTCCCCTCTCCTGTGTCTGTCACCTCTCTTCACTCGGTGTCTCATTTTCCCGCTTTCACTCGCCCCTCTCTTTTCCCTCTCATTCCTCAACTCTCTCTTTTCACTGTCTCTTCCCAGTCGTGTCTCTTTTCCCTGGACTCTCTCTTTTCCCCCGCTTTTCTCTTTTCCCTGTTTCCCCTCGCCTGTGTCTCTCACCTCTGTTCTCTCGGCGTTCATTTTTCCTGCTTTCACTCGCCTTCCTCTATTCCCTCCCTTTCCACCACACCCTCTTTTCCCTCACTCTTCCCTGTCCCGTCTCTTTTCCCTGGATTCTCTCTTTCCCCCCGCTTGTCTCTTCCCCCTCTTTCCCCTCTCCTGTGTCTGTCACCTCTCTTCACTCGGTGTCTCAATTTCCCACTTTCACTCGCCCCTCTCTTTTCCCTCTCATTCCTCAACTCTCTCTTTTCACTGTCTCTTCCCAGTCGTGTCTCTTTTCCCTGGATAGTCTCTTTTCCCCGGCTTGTCTCTTTTCCCTGTTTCCCCTCGCCTGTCTCTCTCACCTCTGTTCTCTCGGCGTTCATTTTTCCTGCTTTCACTCGCCTTCCTCTATTCCCTCCCTTTCCTCCACTCCCTCTTTTCCCTCTCTCTTCCCTGTCCCGTCTCTTTTCCCTGGGCTCTCTCTTTTCCCCCGCTTGTCTCTTCCCCCTCTTTCCCCTCTCCTGTGTCTGTCACCTCTCTTCACTCGGTGTCTCATTTTCCCGCTTTCACTCGCCCCTCTCTTTTCCCTCTCATTCCTCAACTCTCTCTTTTCACTGTCTCTTCCCAGTCGTGTCTCTTTTCCCTGGACACTTTCTTTTCCCTCTCTCTTCCCTGTCCTGCCTCTTTTCCCTGGGCTCTCTCTTTTCCCCCGCTTGCCTCTTTTCCCTGTTTCCCCTCGCCTGTCTCTCTCACCTCTCTTCACTTGGTGTCTCATTTTCCCACTTTCACTCGCCTTCCTCTATTCCCTCCCTTTCCACCACACCCTCTTTTCCCTCTCTCTTCCCTGTCCTGTCTCTTTTCCCTGGACTCTCTCTTTTCCCCCGCTTGTCTCTTCCCCGTCTTTCCCCTCTCCTGTGTCTGTCACCTCTCTTCACTCGGTGTCTCATTTTCCCGCTTTCACTCGCCTCTCTCTTTTCCGTCTCATTCCTCACCTCTCTCTTTTCACCCTCTCTTCCCTGTCCTGTCTCTTTTCCCTGGGCTCTCTCTTTTCCCTCTTTCCCACTGCTTGTCTCTTTCCCCTATTTCCCCTCTCCTGTGTCTGTCACCTCTCTTCACTCGGTGTCTAATTTCCCCCCTTTCTCTCGCCTCTCTCTTTTCCTTCTCGTTCCTCACCTCTCTCTTTACCCTTGCCTGTCGCTTTTCCCTCTTTTGCCTATTCTCCATGAACTCTTCCCTCTTTACCCTCACCAGTCACTTTCCCCTGCTTTCCCTCAACTCCCTCTTTTCCAGCTTTTCCCTCGCTTGTCTCTTTTCCCTGTTTCCCCTCGCCTGTCTCTCTCACCTCTGTTCTCTCGGCGTTCATTTCCCCCTCTTTCACTCGCCTTCCTCTATTCCCTCCCTTTCCTCCACTCCCTCTTTTCCCTCTCTCTTCCCTGTCCTGTCTCTTTTCCCTGGACTCTCTCTTTTCCCCCCCTTGTCTCTTCCCCCTCTTTCCCCTCTCCTGTGTCTGTCACCTCTCTTCACTCGGTGTCTCATTTTCCCGCTTTCACTCGCCCCTCTCTCTTCCCTCTCATTCCTCAACTCTCTCTTTTCACTGTTTCTTCCCAATCGTGTCTCTTTTCCCTGGACACATTCTTTTCCCTCTCTCTTCGCTGTCCTGTCTCTTTTCCCTGGACTCTCTCTTTCCCCCCGCTTGCTTCTTTTCCCTGTTTCCCCTCGCCTGTCTCTCTCACCTCTGTTCTCTCGGCGTTCATTTTTCCCGCTTTCACTCGCCTTCCTCTATTCCCTCCCTTTCCTCCACTCCCTCTTTTCCCTCTCTCTTCCCTGTCCTTTCTCTTTTCCCTGGACTCTCTCTTTTCCCCCTCTTGTCTCTTCCCCCTCTTTCCCCTCTCCTGTGTCTGTCACCTCTCTTCACTCGGTGTCTCATTTTCCCGCTTTCACTCGCCCCTCTCTTTTCCCTCTCATTCCTCAACTCTCTCTTTTCACTGTCTCTTCCCAGTCGTGTCTCTTTTCCCTGGACTCTCTCTTTTCCCCCGCTTTTCTCTTTTCCCTGTTTCCCCTCGCCTGTGTCTCTCACCTCTGTTCTCTCGGCGTTCATTTTTCCTGCTTTCACTCCCCTTCCTCTATTCCCTCCCTTTCCACCACACCCTCTTTTCCCTCACTCTTCCCTGTCCCGTCTCTTTTCCCTGGATTCTCTCTTTCCCCCCGCTTGTCTCTTCCCCCTCTTTCCCCTCTCCTGTGTCTGTCACCTCTCTTCACTCGGTGTCTCAATTTCCCACTTTCACTCGCCCCTCTCTTTTCCCTCTCATTCATCAACTCTCTCTTTTCACTGTCTCTTCCCAGTCGTGTCTCTTTTCCCTGGATAGTCTCTTTTCCCCGGCTTGTCTCTTTTCCCTGTTTCCCCTCGCCTGTCTCTCTCACCTCTGTTCTGTCGGCGTTCATTTTTCCCGCTTTCACTCGCCTTCCTCTATTCCCTCCCTTTCCTCCACTCCCTCTTTTCCCTCTCTCTTCCCTGTCCTGTCTATTTTCCCTGGACTCTCTCTTTTCCCCCGCTTGTCTCTTCCCCCTCTTTCCCCTCTCCTGTGTCTGTCACCTCTCTTCACTCGGTGTCTCATTTTCCCACTTTCACTCGCCTCTCTCTTTTCCGTCTCATTCCTCAGCTCTCTCTTTTCACTCTCTCTTCCCTGTCCTGTCTCTTTTCCCTGGGCTCTCTCTTTTCCCTCTTTCCCCCCGCTTGTCTCTTTCCCGTATTTCCCCTCTCCTGTGTCTGTCACCTCTCTTCACTCGGTGTCTCATTTTCCCGCTTTCACTTGCCCCTCTCTTTTCCCTCTCATTCCTCAACTCTCTCTTTTCACTGTCTCTTCCCAGTCGTGTCTCTTTTCCCTGGACACTTTCTTTTCCCTCTCTCTTCCCTGTCCTGTCTCTTTTCCCTGGACTCTCTCTTTTCCCCCGCTTGCCTCTTTTCCCTGTTTCCCCTCGCCTGTCTCTCTCACCTCTGTTCTCTCGGCGTTCATTTTTCCCGCTTCCACTCGCCTTCCTCTATTCCCTCCCTTTCCACCACACCCTCTTTTCCCTCTCTCTTCCCTGTCCTGTCTCTTTTCCCTGGACTCTCTCTTTTCCCCCGCTTGTCTCTTCCCCGTCTTTCCCCTCTCCTGTGTCTGTCACCTCTCTTCACTCGGTGTCTCATTTTCCCACTTTCACTCGCCTCTCTCTTTTCCGTCTCATTCCTCACCTCTCTCTTTTCACCCTCTCTTCCCTGTCCTGTCTCTTTTCCCTGGGCTCTCTCTTTTCCCTCTTTCCCACTGCTTGTCTCTTTCCCCTATTTCCCCTCTCCTGTGTCTGTCACCTCTCTTCACTCGGTGTCTAATTTCCCCCCTTTCTCTCGCCTCTCTCTTTTCCTTCTCGTTCCTCACCTCTCTCTTTACCCTTGCCTGTCGCTTTTCCCTCTTTTGCCTATTCTCCATGAACTCTTCCCTCTTTACCCTCACCAGTCACTTTCCCCTGCTTTCCCTCAACTCCCTCTTTTCCAGCTTTTCCCTCGCTTGTCTCTTTTCCCTGTTTCCCCTCGCCTGTCTCTCTCACCTCTGTTCTCTCGGCGTTCATTTCCCCCTCTTTCACTCGCCTTCCTCTATTCCCTCCCTTTCCTCCACTCCCTCTTTTCCCTCTCTCTTCCCTGTCCTGTCTCTTTTCCCTGGGCTCTCTCTTTCCCCGCGCTTGTCTCTTCCCCGTCTTTCCCCTCTCCTGTGTCTGTCACCTCTCTTCACTCGGTGTCTCATTTTCCCGCTTTCACTCGCCCCTCTCTTTTCCCTCTCATTACTCAACTCTCTCTTTTCACTGTCTCTTCCCAGTCGTGTCTCTTTTCCCTGGACTCTCTCTTTTCCCCCGCTTGCCTCTTTTCCCTGTTTCCCCTCGCCTGTCTCTCTCACCTCTGTTCTGTCGGCGTTCATTTTTCCTGCTTTCACTCGCCTTCCTCTATTCCCTCCCTTTCCACCACTCCCTCTTTTCCCTCTCTATTCCCTGTCCTGTCTCTTTTCCCTGGACTCTCTCTTTTCCCCCGCTTGTCTCTTTTCCCTGTTTCCCCTCGCCTGTCTCTCTCACATCTGTTCTCTCAGCGTTCATTTTTCCCGCTTTCACTCGCCTTCCTCTATTCCCTCCCTTTCCTCCACACCCTCTTTTCCCTCTCTCTTCCCTGTCCTGTCTCTTTTCCCTTGGCTCTCTCTTTCCCCCCGCTTGTCTCTTCCCCCTCTTTCCCCTCTCCTGTGTCTGTCACCTCTCTTCACTCGGTGTCTCATTTTCCCGCTTTCACTCGCCCCTCTCTTTTCCCTCTCATTCCTCAACTCTCTCTTTTCACTGTCTCTTCCCAGTCGTGTCTCTTTTCCCTGGACTCTCTCTTTTCCCCCGCTTTTCTCTTTTCCCTGTTTCCCCTCGCCTGTGTCTCTCACCTCTGTTCTCTCGGCGTTCATTTTTCCCGCTTCCACTCGCCTTCCTCTATTCCCTCCCTTCCCTCCACTCCCTCTTTTCCCCCTCTCTTCCCTGTCCTGTCTCTTTTCCCTGGACTCTCTCTTTTCCCCCGCTTGTCTCTTTTCCCTGTTTCCCCTCTCCTGTCTCTCTCACCTCTGTTCTCTCGGCGTTCATTTTTCCCGCTTTCACTCGCCTTCCTCTATTCCCTCCCTTTCCTCCACTCCCTCTTTTCCCTCTCTCTTCCCTGTCCTGTCTCTTTTCCCTGGGCTCTCTCTTTTCCCCCGCTTGTCTCTTCCCCCTCTTTCCCCTCTCCTGTGTCTGTCACCTCTCTTCACTCGGTGTCTCAATTTCCCACTTTCACTCGCCCCTCTCTTTTCCCTCTCATTCATCAACTCTCTCTTTTCACTGTCTCTTCCCAGTCGTGTCTCTTTTCCCTGGATAGTCTCTTTTCCCCCGCTTTTCTCTTTTCCCTGTTTCCCCTCGCCTGTCTCTCTCACCTCTGTTCTCTCGGCGTTCATTTTTCCTGCTTTCACTCGCCTTCCTCTATTCCCTCCCTTCCCTCCACTCCCTCTTTTCCCTCTCTCTTCCCTGTCCTGTCTCTTTTCCCTGGACTCTCTCTTTTCCCCGGCTTGTCTCTTCCCCCTCTTTCCCCTCTCCTGTGTCTGTCACCTCTCTTCACTCGGTGTCTCATTTTCCCGCTTTCACTCGCCCCTCTCTTTTCCCTCTCATTCCTCAGCTCTCTCTTTTCACTGTCTCTTCCCAGTCGTGTCTCTTTTCCCTGGACACATTCTTTTCCCTCTCTCTTCGCTGTCCTGTCTCTTTTCCCTGGACTCTCTCTTTTCCCCCGCTTGCCTCTTTTCCCTGTTTCCCCTCGCCTGTCTCTCTCACCTCTGTTCTCTCGGCGTTCATTTTTCCCGCTTCCACTCGCCTTCCTCTATTCCCTCCCTTCCCTCCACTCCCTCTTTTCCCTCTCTCTTCCCTGTCCTGTCTCTTTTCCCTGGACTCTCTCTTTCCCCCCGCTTGTCTCTTTTCCCTGTTTCCCCTCGCCTGTCTCTCTCACCTCTGTTCTCTCAGCGTTCATTTTTCCCGCTTTCACTCGCCTTCCTCTATTCCCTCCCTTTCCTCCACACCCTCTTTTCCCTCTCTCTTCCCTGTCCTTTCTCTTTTCCCTGGACTCTCTCTTTTCCCCCGCTTGTCTCTTCCCCCTCTTTCTCCTCTCCTGTGTCTGTCACCTCTCTTCACTCGGTGTCTCAATTTCCCACTTTCACTCGCCCCTCTCTTTTCCCTCTCATTCCTCAACTCTCTCTTTTCACTGTCTCTTCCCAGTCGTGTCTCTTTTCCCTGGATAGTCTCTTTTCCCCCGCTTTTCTCTTTTCCCTGTTTCCCCTCGCCTGTCTCTCTCACCTCTGTTCTGTCGGCGTTCATTTTTCCTGCTTTCACTCGCCTTCCTCTATTCCCTCCCTTCCCTCCACTCCCTCTTTTCCCTCTCTCTTCCCTGTCCTGTCTCTTTTCCCTGGACTCTCTCTTTTCCCCCGCTTGTCTCTTCCCCCTCTTTCCCCTCTCCTGTGTCTGTCACCTCTCTTCACTCGGTGTCTCATTTTCCCGCTTTCACTCGCCCCTCTCTTTTCCCTCTCATTCCTCAACTCTCTCTTTTCACTGTCTCTTCCCAGTCGTGTCTCTTTTCCCTGGACACATTCTTTTCCCTCTCTCTTCGCTGTCCTGTCTCTTTTCCCTGGACTCTCTCTTTTCCCCCGCTTGCCTCTTTTCCCTGTTTCCCCTCGCCTGTCTCTCTCACCTCTGTTCTCTCGGCGTTCATTTTTCCCGCTTCCACTCGCCTTCCTCTATTCCCTCCCTTTCCTCCACTCCCTCTTTTCCCTCTCTCTTCGCTGTCCTGTCTCTTTTCCCTGGATAATATCTTTTCCCCCGCTTGCCTCTTTTCCCTGTTTCCCCTCGCCTGTCTCTCTCACCTCTGTTCTCTCGGCGTTCATTTTTCCCGCTTCCACTCGCCTTCCTCTATTCCCTCCCTTCCCTCCACTCCCTCTTTTCCCTCTCTCTTCCCTGTCCTGTCTCTTTTCCCTGGACTCTCTCTTTCCCCCCGCTTGTCTCTTTTCCCTGTTTCCCCTCGCCTGTCTCTCTCACCTCTGTTCTCTCAGCGTTCATTTTTCCCGCTTTCACTCGCCTTCCTCTATTCCCTCCCTTTCCTCCACACCCTCTTTTCCCTCTCTCTTCCCTGTCCTTTCTCTTTTCCCTGGACTCTCTCTTTTCCCCCGCTTGTCTCTTCCCCCTCTTTCTCCTCTCCTGTGTCTGTCACCTCTCTTCACTCGGTGTCTCAATTTCCCACTTTCACTCGCCCCTCTCTTTTCCCTCTCATTCATCAACTCTCTCTTTTCACTGTCTCTTCCCAGTCGTGTCTCTTTTCCCTGGATAGTCTCTTTTCCCCCGCTTTTCTCTTTTCCCTGTTTCCCCTCGCCTGTCTCTCTCACCTCTGTTCTGTCGGCGTTCATTTTTCCTGCTTTCACTCGCCTTCCTCTATTCCCTCCCTTCCCTCCACTCCCTCTTTTCCCTCTCTCTTCCCTGTCCTGTCTCTTTTCCCTGGACTCTCTCTTTTCCCCGGCTTGTCTCTTCCCCCTCTTTCCCCTCTCCTGTGTCTGTCACCTCTCTTCACTCGGTGTCTAATTCTCCCGCTTTCACTCGCCTCTCTCTTTTCCCTCTCATTCCTCAACTCTCTCTTTTATCTCTCTCTTCCCAGTCGTGTCTCTTTTTCCCTGGACTCTCTCTTTTCCCTCTTCACCCCCCTGTGTCTCTTTCCCCTCTTTCCCCTCTCCTGTGTCTGTCACCTCTCTGCACTCGGTGTCCACTTTTCCCGCTTTCACTCGCCTCTCTCTTTCCCCTCTCATTCATCAACTCTCTCTTTTCACTCTCTCTTCCCAGTCGTGTCTCTTTTTCCCTGGACCCTCTCTTTTCACTCTTTTCCCCTCTGTGTCTCTTTCCCCTCTTTCCCCTCTCCTGTGTCTGTCACCTCTCTTCTCTCGGTGTCCAAGTTTCCCACTTTCACTCGCCTCTCTCTTCCCCCTCTCATTCCTCAACTCTCTCTTTTCCCTTGCCTGTCACTTTGCCCTCTTTTGCCTATTCTCCATGAAATCTTCCCTCTTTGCCCTCACCAGTCACTTCCCCCTGCTTTCCCTCACCTCCCTCTTTTCCACCTTTTGCCTCGCTTGTCTCTTTTCCCTGTTTCCCCTCGCCTGCCTCTCTCACCTCTCTTCCCTCGGCGATCATTTTTCCCGCTTTCACTCGCATTCCTCTATTCCCTCCCTTCCCTCCTCTCTCTCTTTTACCCCTATCTTCCCGGCCGTGTCTCTTTTCCCTGGACTCTCTCTTTTCCCTCTTCCCCCCTCTGTGTCTCTTTCCCCTCTTTCCCCTCTCCTTTGTCTGTCACCTCTCTTCACTCGGTGTCTAATTCTCCCGCTTTCACTCGCCTCTCTCTTTTCCCTCTCATTCCTCAACTCTCTCTTTTCACTCTCTCTTCCCAGTCGTGTCTCTTTTCCCCTGGACTCTCTCTTTTCCCTCTTCACCCATCTGTGTCTCTATCCCCTCTTTCCCCTCTCCTGTGTCTGTCACCTCTCTTCACTCGGTGTCCAATTTTCCCGCTTTCGCTCTCCTCTCTCTTTTCCCTCTCATTCATCAACTCTCTCTTTTATCTCTCTCTTCCCAGTCGTGTCTCTTTTTCCCTGGACTCTCTCTTTTCCCCGGCTTGTCTCTTTCCCCTCTTTCCCCTCTCCTGTGTCTGTCACCTCTCTTCTCTCGGTGTCCAAGTTTCCCACTTTCACTCGCCTCTCTCTTTCCCCTCTCATTCATCAACTCTCTCCTTTCACTCTCTCTTCCCAGTCGTGTCTCTTTTTCCCTGGACCCTCCCTTTTCACTCTTTTCCCCTCTGTGTCTCTTTCCCCTCTTTCCCCTCTCCTGTGTCTGTCACCTCTCTTCACTCGGTGTCTATTTTTCCCGCTTTCACTCGCCTCTCTCTTCCCCCTCTCATTCCTCAACTCTTTCTTTTCCCTTGCCTGTCACTTTCCCCTCTTTTGCCTGTTCTCCATGAAATCTTCCCTCTTTGCCCTCACCAGTCACTTTCCCCTGCTTTCCCTCATTTCCCTCTTTTCCACCTTTTCCCTCGCTTGTCTCTTTTCCCTGTTTCCCCTCGCCTGCCTCTCTCACCTCTCTTCCCTCGGCATTCATTTTTCCCGCTTTCACTCGCATTCCTCTATTCCCTCCCTTCCCTCCTCTCTCTCTTTTACCTCTCTCTTCCCGGTCGTGTGTCTTTTCCCTCGACTCTCTCTTTTCCCTCTTCCCCCCATCTGTGTCTCTTTCCCCTCTTTCCCCTCTCCTGTGCCTGTCACCTCTCTTCACTCGGTGTCTAATTTTCCCGCTTTCACTCGCCTCTCTCTTCCCCCTCTCATTCCTCAACTGTCTCTTTTCCCTTACCTGTCACTTCTCCCTCTTTTGCCTGTTCTCCATGAAATCTTCCCTCTTTGCCCTCACCAGTCACCTTCCCCGGCTTTCCCTCACCTCCCTCTTTTCCACCTTTTGCCTCGCTTGTCTCTTTTCCCTGTTTCCCCTCGCCTGCCTCTCTCACCTCTCTCCCCTCGGCGTTCATTTTTCCCGCTTTCTCTCGCATTCCACTATTCCCTCCCTTCCCTCCTCTCTCTCTTTTACCCCTCTCTTCCCGGTCGTGTCTCTTTTCCCTGGACTCTCTCTTTTCCCTCTTCACCCCTCTGTGTCTCTTTCCCCTCTTTCCCCTCTCCTGTGTCTGTCACCTCTCTTCACTCGGTGTTCAATTTTCCCGCTTTCACTCGCCTCTCTCTTTCCCCTCTCATTCATCAACTCTCTCTTTTCACTCTCTCTTCCCAGTCGTGTCTCTTTTTCCCTGGACCCTCTCTTTTCACTCTTTTCCCCTCTGTGTCTCTTTCCCCTCTTTCCCCTCTCCTGTGTCTGTCACCTCTCTGCACTCGGTGTCCAATTTTCCCGCTTTCGCTCGCCTCTCTCTTCCCCCTCTCATTCCTCAACTCTCTCTTTTCCCTTGCCTGTCACTTTTCCCTCTTTTGCCTATTCTCCATGAAATCTTCCCTCTTTGCCCTCACCAGTCACTTTCCCCTGCTTTCCCTCACCTCCCTCTTTTCCACCTTTTGCCTCGCTTGTCTCTTTTCCCTGTTTCCCCTCGCCTGCCTCTCTCACCTCTCTTCCCTCGGCGTTCATTTTTCCCGCTTTCACTCGCATTCCTCTATTCCCTCCCTTCCCTCCTCTCTCTCTTTTACCCCTCTCTTCCCGGTCGTGTCTCTTTTCCCTGGCCTCTCTCTTTTCCCCGGCTTGTCTCTTTCCCCTCTTTCCCCTCTCCTGTGTCTTTCACCTCTCTTCACTCGGTGTCCAATTTTCCCACTTTCACTCGCCTCTCTCTTTCCCCTCTCATTCCTCAACTCTCTCTTTTCACTCTCTCTTCCCAGTCGTGTCTCTTTTTCCCTGGACTCTCTCTTTTCCCTCTTCCCCCCTCTGTGTCTCTTTCCCCTCTTTCCCCTCTCCTGTGTCTGTCACCTCTCTTCTCTCGGTGTCCAATTTTCCTGCTTTCACCCGCCTCTCTCTTTCCCTCTCGTTCCTCAACTCTCTCTTTTCCCTTGCCTGTCACTTTTCCATCTTTTGCCTATTCTCCATGAAATCTTCCCTCTTTGCCCTCACCAGTCACTTTCCCCTGCTTTCCCTCACCTCCCTCTTTTCCCCCTTTTGCCTCGCTTGTCTCTTTTCCCTGTTTCCCCTCGCCTGCCTCTCTCACCTCTCTTCCCTCGGCGTTCATTTTTCCCGCTTTCACTCGCATTCCTCTATTCCCTCGCTTCCCTCCTCTCTCTCTTTTACCCCTCTCTTCCCGGTCGTGTCTCTTTTCCCTGGACTCTCTCTTCTCCCTCTTCACCCCTCTGTGTCTCTTTCCCCTCTTTCCCCTCTCCTGTGTCTGTCACCTCTCTGCACTCGATGTCCAATTTTCCCGCTTTCGCTCTCCACTCTCTTTTCCCTCTCATTCATCAACTCTCTCTTTTATCTCTCTCTTCCCAGTCGTGTCTCTTTTTCCCTGGACTCTCTCTTTTCCCCGGCTTGTCTCTTTCCCCTCTTTCCCCTCTCCTATGTCTGTCAGCTCTCTTCTCTCGGTGTCCAAGTTTCCCACTTTCACTCGCCTCTCTCTTTCCCCTCTCATTCCTCAACTGTCTCTTTTCCCTTGCCTGTCACTTTTCCCTCTTTTGCCTATTCTCCATGAAATCTTCCCTCTTTACCCTCACCAGTCACTTCCCCCTGCTTTCCCTCAACTCCCTCTTTTCCACCTTTTGCCTCGCTTGTCTCTTTTCCCTGTTTCCCCTCGCATGCCTCTCTCACCTCTCTTCCCTCGGCGTTCATTTTTCCTGCTTTCACTCGCATTCCTCTATTCCCTCCCTTCCCTCCTCTCTCTCTTTTACCTCTCTCTTCCCGGTCGTGTGTCTTTTCCTTCGACTCTCTCTTTTCCCTCTTCCCCCCTCTGTGTCTCTTTCCCCTCTTTCCCCTCTCCTGTGTCTGTCACCTCTCTTCACTTGGTGTCCAATTTTCCCGCTTTCACTCGCCTCTCTCTTTCCCCTCTCATTCCTCAACTCTCTCTTTTCCCTTGCCTGTCACTTTTCCCTCTTTTGCCTGTTCTCCATGAAATCTTCCCTCTTTGCCCTCACCAGTCACTTTCCCCTGCTTTCCCTCAACTCCCTCTTTTCCACCTTTTGCCTCGCTTGTCTCTTTTCCCTGTTTCCCCTCGCCTGCCTCTCTCACCTCTCTTCCCTCGGCGGTCATTTTTCCTGCTTTCACTCGCATTCCTCTATTCCCTCCCTTCCCTCCTCTCTCTCTTTTACCCCTATCTTCCCGGCCGTGTCTCTTTTCCCTGGACTCTCTCTTTTCCCTCTTCCCCCCTCTGTGTCTCTTTCCCCTCTTTCCCCTCTCCTTTGTCTGTCACCTCTCTTCACTCGGTGTCTAATTCTCCCGCTTTCACTCGCCTCTCTCTTTCCCCTCTCATTCCTCAACTCTCTCTTTTCACTCTCTCTTCCCAGTCGTGTCCCTTTTTCCCTCGACTCTCTCTTTTCCCTCTTCACCCCTCTGTGTCTCTTTCCCCTCTTTCCCCTCTCCTGTGTCTGTCACCTCTCTGCACTCGGTGTCCAATTTTCCCGCTTTCACTCGCCTCTCTCTTTCCCCTCTCATTCATAAACTCTCTCTTTTCACTCTCTCTTCCCAGTCGTGTCCCTTTTTCCCTCGACTCTCTCTTTTCACTCTTTTCCCCTCTGTGTCTCTTTCCCCTCTTTCCCCTCTCCTGTGTCTGTCACCTCTCTTCTCTCGGTGTCCAAGTTTCCCACTTTCACTCCCCTCTCTCTTTCCCCTCTCATTCCTCAACTGTCTCTTTTCCCTTACCTGTCACTTTTCCCTCTTTTGCCTGTTCTCCATGAAATCTTCCCTCTTTGCCCTCACCAGTCACTTTCCCCTGCTTTCCCTCACCTCCCTCTTTTCCAGCTTTTGCCTCGCTTGTCTCTTTTCCCTGTTTCCCCTCGCCTGCCTCTCTCACCTCTCTTCCCTCGGCGTTCATTTTTCCTGCTTTCACTCGCATTCCTCTATTCCCTCCCTTCCCTCCTCTCTCTCTTTTACCTCTCTGTTCCCGGTCGTGTGTCTTTTCCCTCGACTCTCTCTTTTCCCTCTTCCCCCCATCTGTGTCTCTTTCCCCTCTTTCCCCTCTCCTTTGTCTGTCACCTCTCTTCACTCGGTGTCTAATTCTCCCGCTTTCCCTCGCCTCTCTCTTTTCCCTCTCATTCCTCAACTCTCTCTTTTCACTCTCTCTTCCCAGTCGTGTCTCTTTTCCCCTGGACTCTCTCTTTTCCCTCTTCACCCCTCTGTGTCTCTTTCCCCTCTTTCCCCTCTCCTGTGTCTGTCACCTCTCTGCACTCGGTGTCCAATTCTCCCGCTTTCACTCGCCTCTCTCTTTCCCCTCTCATTCATCAACTCTCTCTTTTCACTCTCTCTTCCCAGTCGTGTCTCTTTTTCCCTGGACTCTCTCTTTTCCCCGGCTTGTCTCTTTCCCCTCTTTCCCCTCTCCTGTGTCTATCACCTCTCTTCTCTCGGTATCCAATTTTCCCGCTTTCACTCGCCTCTCTCTTTCCCCTCTCATTCCTCAACTGTCTCTTTTCCCTTACCTGTCACTTTTCCCTCTTTTGCCTGTTCTCCATGAAATCTTCCCTCTTTGCCCTCACCAGTCACTTTCCCCGGCTTTCCCTCACCTCCCTCTTTTCCAGCTTTTGCCTCGCTTGTCTCTTTTCCCTGTTTCCCCTCGCCTGCCTCTCTCACCTCTCTTCCCTCGGCGTTCATTTTTCCCGCTTTCACTCGCATTTCTCTATTCCCTCCCTTCCCTCCTCTCTCTCTTTTACCCCTCTCTTCCCGGTCGTGTCTCTTTTCCCTCGACTCTCTCTTTTCCCCGGCTTGTCTCTTTCCCCTCTTGCCCCTCTCCTGTATCTGTCACCTCTCTTCACTCGGTGTCTAATTTTCCCGTTTTCACTCGCCTCTATCTTTTCCCTCTCATTCATCAACTCTCTCTTTTATCTCTCTCTTCCCAGTCGTGTCTCTTTTTCCCTGGAATCTCTCTTTTCCCCGGCTTGTCTCTTTCCCCTCTTGCCCCTCTCCTGTATCTGTCACCTCTCTTCACTCGGTGTCCAAGTTTCCCGCTTTCACTCGCCTCTCTCTTTCCCCTCTCATTCATCAACTCTCTCTCTTCACTCTCTCCTCCCTGTCCTGTCTCTTTTCCCTGGACACTTTCTTTTCCCTCTTTCCCCCTGCTTGTCTCTTTCCCCTATTTCCCCTCTCCTGTGTCTGTCACCTCTCTTCACTCGGTGTCTAATTTCCCCCCTTTCTCTCGCCTCTCTCTTTTCCCTCTCATTCCTCAACTCTCTCTTTTCACTCTCTCTTCCCAGTCGTGTCTCTTTTTCCCTCGACTCTCTCTTTTCCCTCTTCACCCCTCTGTGTCTCTTTCCCCTCTTTCCCCTCTCCTGTGTCTGTCACCTCTCTTCTCTCGGTGTCCAATTTTCCCGCTTTCACTCGCCTCTCTCTTTCCCCTCTCATTCATCAACTCTCTCTCTTCACTCTCTTATCCCAGTCGTGTCTCTTTTTCCCTGGACCCTCTCTTTTCACTCTTTTCCCCTCTGTGTCTCTTTCCCCTCTTTCCCCTCTC